>NW_026558573.1:0-154856 GCF_026930045.1 Uloborus diversus | reverse complement strand
CGAAGCCGGAATGGCTTAACCGGTAAGGCGCCGGGCGAGTAACCGAAAGGTCTCGGGTTCGATCCCGCCAGAGTGCATTGGCTTCTTACATCTTTTATTAGCCGGCTCATTAGAAAAGAAATTGATTTTTTTATCAGTGAAATTTTTTCTTTTTCTTCAAACGGAACCATCGATTTGGATGAAGTATTAAACTATGGTTCCAACTCATTATTTTTTATGCGGATTTTTATTAAAATTAAAAGAGTGACAAGCAAGGTGCATTTTTTGTGCGAATTTTTAATCCATCGCGTGACAAGGCCGCGATGGCGTAAACTGTATGGCACCGGGCTGTACCGGAAGGTCGCGGGTTCGATACCGGCTGATTGCATTGTCCGTTAACTCTAATTATTAGCTGACTCACTAGAAAAGAAGTTTATTGTTTTAGCTATCACGTTTTTTTTTTATTTATTTTTTTTCTTCAATGGGAAACATCAATCTGGATGAGGTATTTAACTCTGATTCTACTTAATTATTCTAAATACATATTTTATTATAATTAAAGCAATGCTATAAAATGTACATTTATAATACGGCACCTGATGAAGACATGATGGCTCAACCGGTAAGGCACCGGACGTGTAACCGAAAGGTCTCCGTTACGATCCCGTCTGAGTGCAATGGCTTCATGCATCGTTTATTAGCCGGCTCGCAAGAAAAGAAATTTAAACTTCTATTTTTTGTCAATCAAATTTTGTCCTTAATTCTTTTCTTCAACCGGAAACATCGACTTGGATGAGGTATTAAACTCCGATTCTACCTAATCATTCTAGATGCAGATTTAATTAAAAGTAACTCAGTACTATGGAATGTGCACTTTTTGTATATGGAGTTTTTAATACGACGTCTGACGAAGCCGGGAAAGCTCAACCGGTAGGGCCATGGGCCTGAAACCGGAAGGTCGCGGGTTCGAGTCTGACAGATTGCATTGGCCTGTTACACCACTTCCCAGACAGCACAACTTTGTCCTTAGGACGTCCTACTGTCGTCATTTCAGGACTAACTCAAAACATTAAGTTATCCTCGGACGTTTGATTTTCATCCCGTGCTCATCGACGGGCATCCCAGGGACCGTTCAATGTCCGCGATGTGTTCTTCCCTAGTTCGTCCCTATGATGTCCGGCGTGGTCCTCAGGACGTAAAAAAAACTTTATCCCCAGGTTGTCCAAATGATGTCAGTCAATCATTTTTCGGCGATGTCTAGGATCATGCCTTTTGTGGTCGATCCTCTGGACGTTAATCGGACTAATTCAAATGTCCGAATAATGTCCTACGAACTATAGCCGTTCATATATTGACCTTTTTCAGGATGTTAATTGGACTATATCAAGTGTTCCACGTACGCGATATATATATATATATATATATATATATATATATATATATAACTTTAAATGAGCAAGACTTTCTTAATCTTTGTTGAATATATACCAGTCTATAATTTATTGAACTGTAAAACATACTTGTTTGAAATTTCTCTAAAACATCATATTTTTAAATCATTCTCATTTGAAAAAGAAAAAAAAAACATACCAAAAGTTTTTTTTTTTTTTTTTTTTGAAACTAATTTGAAAGGAAAAATCGAAAATTAAAAAAAGAAAAAAAATTAGTTCTTTTGAACCAATTCTGGTTCTGCCATCCTGCTGAGTGTATGACTTTCAAGAATGCATTCAATTTAAGCTGCACTTTAAGATACAGCAGTCTTCATGCATTCTAATATTTTCAAATCTTTTGCAATCACACTTAAAGCAATTTATTTATACTTTTTGTATTGAATCTATGTTTCTAAGATTATTACCTTGAAGCTTAGTAAGTAGCAATCCCTGTAAAAAAAAGCCTACATGTAAAACAATTACTTACCTTTTTTTTTGTGTGTGTGTAAGTATTTTATATTGTTTGATTAGTTTTCTAATTTTCTCTTAATTTTATTTCTTTACAAAGTTTACCAAGTTAAAATGCACAGATTTTTTCTTCCTTTTGGAAATACCTGAAAGTAATATCATATATGACACCATTTTTAGTATACACTATCAATAATGACTCTATTATTGCTGCATACAGCAATTTTTAAAAATAATAAAATGTTTTACATAAAAATATTGTTTAAATAATAACTGCTAGCTATTTTCTACTTCCAAACTTTACGTATTCAATTATCTTGAAGCTTAATAAACAAATCCCAATTATTCATTATCACAAAAACTAATTTATCAAATACTAACTCATTTACTAATTAATTATTATTCATCCTCAATATCAGGATTTGACAATGCACATCAATTCAAGTTAATAATTTGCATTGATTTCTTTTTCTTCTTTGTTCTGAGAACACCTGAAGATTTCTTTTTAATTATACAACAAACTATGATCAATTATGAATTTATTTTCACGCTGCATTAAGCCGGCAAAATATTAAAAAAAATATTTGAATATCATATTATATAAATATGATTCCTATTTAAAGCTTTTGTTTCAAGTTTTGCATTCTTATACACACATGGATTTTAATTTGCAAGCTTAAATGAAACATGTTGAACACATAGAAAAAAGAAAGAAAGTAAGCACACCAATTTATGTGAGAAAAAATTTATTACTAAAACATATATTACAACAGAAAAATTTGATCATATTCATGAAGATCCGGAAGTTGCATCACTTAACTTTTCTGTGCCTTTCACCAATCCTGAATAGATAAAAGAAATATATGTAAACAACTAATTATTTGAATGCCTTGATAAAATATAAAGGGGTGGAGAGGGAAAATAAAATAAACTTTTTGAAACTTTCTTTTTCTCTTTTTTTTTTTTTTTTTTTTTCTTCTTTGAGAACTTGAGATATCCTGAACAACATTTGTCTATCTTAAAAGGGAATAAATTTTTGCATTTGCAATAAATATTTCAAAAACTTAGTCAGCGCCCATAGTATTATTACACAATTATTGAAAACTTGGGATGAAGAGACTTCGGTTTCATAAATTTTATTTCAAAATTCTACTTTCTATAACTGCTAAATTTAAATGAGAAATTAAGTGTTTCAGTATTTTGATTTTTCAACTGTAAAATATTATCCAAAAAGATTCTAGACAGAGATGACAAGGTCCAGTACTGCATCAGCTGCTGCATGAGAAAGGTTATCCCTGAAATTTAATTTGTCAGGGGAAACACACTGATATCTAAAACTCATGAACTGTGCAAACGGTATAGGTGCGCAGGACTTCAAGGTGCCATGCCATGCATTGAGAACAGAGATTAGGTGTTCCGTGATAAATGAAAAGACTATTTTAGTGTGATAATTGCCCCAGTTTTCTCCCACTCGAAAGACAAATATGAAGTACTTCGTGAAGGCCCTTTATACTGGTTTAGTAATTCAATATGCAGGGCCTGCTGTGCTATATTATTGAGCAGAAGATACAACAATAATTGTACTACCATTTTGTTGATATTTCATAGACTCATCTTTGAGATACACAAGGTTTTTAGCAGACTTAGATAAAATGGAAAGCTTTATTTGAACACAAATCCTGGCTGAAGAATTTTTTGCAAATAATTATTTTGCCTTACTCACCCTTGAACAAAGGCGCCCATACAAGGGGGCAAGGGAGGCAGAAGCCCCCCCCTAGAGATTAGAACTTCCTTGCTTTTAGTACTTTTTCTTTGCAAAAATATAATAACATTTCTTTTACAGCCATTAGTGAATAATTTATCAAAAATGTCAAACTTTTATAACTCTAATCTGTACTGAAATCGGAGTCTATGGGGAAAATATCCTGCTAAACCATGCAGAAAATATCTAAGCTCCCCCTACAATTTTGCATATGGCGCCCATGTCCTTGAATACAGAAGTAAATCTATATTCAAATATGAAAGAGGCCAAAAAAAAGGCAAGCTTTAAATCTTTATTTAATTTTGCAATACTAAAGTTTGTGCTTATTTTTCACCAACTGAAGAAAACTGCCAAAACCATTATTTTTTTCACACATGAACTTTAAAAGGCTTTTGGAAAAAGACTTTCAGAAATAAATTAGGATTTTAAAAAAAATTCCCTTAATATATATATATATATATATATATATATATATATATATATATATATATATATATATATATATATATATATATATATATATATATATGCTAGCAATTTGAAAAAAAATTCTCTAGAGCCAAACATTTTCTGCGAACGCCGTTCATACATTTGTCTATATTATGCAAGACTGGTTTTTAGATTAAGATAATAGCACCAAATTTAAATATTGATAAAGAAAAAAAATAATGAAATACAACAGATTTTCAATAATAAGTATTGTTATACAGGAAATTAATATGAAATGGAAAATACTAATACAGTAACTGGGAATATGGTTCAAAGGTTACAAATGCAAGGAAATAAACAAAAAAGGGGTTAAGATACAAAATTCTAGAATCTACAAAAGTAGATTAAGATACAATCTATATTTTTATGACACAAAATTCTACTCAAATTTGGATAGCAGAGAAAATTCAATAATTTGTTTTAATATTGGTAGTTATCAAGCAAATGAATCGTCGAACCTAAATGCAAAACATTGCAGCACATGAAATACATGTTTGGTCTTGCAAGAGTAATTCACTTTTTGGCAATTTATTGGGAGTAGATGAAATCTGTTTAACCCAAAATAATCACCATTGCACGGTTCCTTTTATTTTTTTTATAAAAGAGGTTTGGCAGTGCATTTATAAAAATAATAAATTATATTAATTTAGTGTATACCTACATGCAATATTTTTGAATTCATTACTATTGTTTTAATTAAAATGATTATCAGTTTTTTTTCTATGTTTTCTAAGGAAAATTCAAACACAATAATTGAAAAAAAACTTCAATATATGTATAGTGATTCAAATAAGGAGAAAATAACTGCTAAATTTCGAAAAATATATTTATTAAATTCTCCATATCAAAATTAAATTTTATCTAGTAGAAATTTTCCTTGATTTCTGATAGTCAGCATGTAAATACAGTCAAGCACTGCTTATACTTTTTTGAAGGAACTGTATGAAAAAAGTGTACAAATGAAAAAAAAAACTTTATTAATATAATTAAGACACCGACCAACAGAGATCCGATAGCCTATTGGCAAAAGCGTTGGGCTTCCATGCGAGTGGCCCTGGGTTCGAGTCCCAGCCGGAAAGAAAATCTTCAATGCATATTTTTTTTTTCAAATTTGATAATTTTTTTTTTTTAATTTTCTCTTTTGCGAAGTCAGTCAGTCAGTCAGTCGGTCAGTCCAGTCCGTCAGTCAGTCAGTTAGTCAATCATTTAGTCTCAGTCAGGCAGTAAGACTCCGACCGACAGAGCTTCGATAGACTAATGGCTATAGCGTTGGGCTTCTAAGCGAGTGGCCCTGGATTCGAGTCACAGCCGGAACGAATAGCTTCAATGCATATATTTCTTTTCTAATTTAAATTTTTTTTTTTTTTCAATTTCTTTCTTTTGCGAATATCGATTATTTATGTAGGGAAGAAAATTCTGAGTCAGTTTAATTATTCGACCTGTAGATTTCAAAGTGTTTATATCAATAATTACCAAGGTGCATTTTTTGTTTTTATTAAAATTAAGACACCGACGGACAGAGATCCGATAGTCTATTCGCGAGAGCGTTGGGCTTCCATGCGAGTGGCCCTGGGTTCGAGTCCCAGCCGGAAAGAAAATCTTAAATGCGTATTTTTTTTCTAATTTGATAATTATTTTTTTTTTAACTTTTCCCTTTTGCGAAGTCAGTCAGTCAGTCTGTCAGTCCAGTCCAGTCAGTCAAGCAGTCAGTCAGTCAGTTAATCATTCACTCAGTCATTCAGTCTCAGTCAATCAGTTAGTCGGTCAGTCAATCAGTCTCATTCAGTCAGTCAGTCTCATTCAGTCGGTCAGTCCAGTCCAGTCAGTCAATTAGTCAGTCAAACAGTCAGTCAGTCCAGTCCAGTCCAGTCAGTCTCAGTCAGTTAGCCTCGGTCAGTCAGTGAGTCAAGCAGTCAGTCATTTAGTCTCAGTCAGACAGTTCAGTCCAGTCAGTCACTTAGTCAGTCAAGCAGTCAGTCAGTCAGTCAGCTTTAGTCAGTCAATCAGTCAGTCAGGTAGTCAAGAAGTCAGTCTCAGTCAGTCAGTTAGTCAGTCACTCAGTCAGTCAGTCAAGCAGTCAGTCAGTCAGTCTCGGTCAGTCAGTCGGTCAGTATCAGTCAGGCAGTCTCAGTCAGGCAGTAAGACTCCGACCGACAGAGCTCCGATAGACTAATGCCTAGAGCGTTGGGCTTCCAAACGCGTGGCCCTGGGTTCGAGTCCCAGCTTAAACGAAAATCTTCATTCTGTTTTTTTAATTTCTAATTTGGAAATTCCTTTTTTTTTATTTTTAATTTTTCTCTTTTGCGAATATTGATTATTTATGTAGGGAGGAAAATTCTGAGTCAGTTTATTTATTCGACCTGTAGATTTCAAAGCGTTTGAATCAATAATTACATAGGTGCATTTTCTGTTTTTATTATATTTAAGACTCTTATTGATAGAGCTCCGATAGCCTAATGGCTAGACTGTTGGGCTTTTAAGCTTGTGGCCCTGGGTTCGAGTCCCAGCCGGAACGAATATCTTCAATGTGTATATTTATTTTCTAATTTAAAAATTTTTTTCTTCAATTTCTTTCTTTTGCAAATATCGATTATTTATGTAGGGAAGAAAATTCTGAGTCAGTTTACTCATTCGACCTATAGATTACAAAGTGTTTGAATCAATAATTACCAAGGTGCATTTTTTGTTTTTATTATATTTAAGACTTCAAGCGACAGAGCTCCGATAGCCTAATAGCTAGACCGTTGGGCTTCCAAGCGCGTGGTACTGGGTTCAAGTCCCGGTCGGAACGAATATCTTCAATGTATATATTTCTTTTCTAATTTGAAAATTCTTTTTTTTTTTTTAATTTCTTTCTTTTGCAAATATCGATTATTTATGTACGGAAGAAAACCCGAGTCAGTTTAATTATTCGACCGGTAGATATCAAAGACTTTAGATCAATAATTACCAAGGTACATTTTTTGTTTTTATTATATTTAAGATTCCATATGACAGAGCTCCGATAGCTTAATGGCTAGACCATTGGGATTCAAAGCGAATGGCCCTGGGTTCGAGGCCCAGCCGGAACGAATATCTTCAATGTATATATTTCTTTTCTAATTTGAAAATTCTTTTTTTTTTTCAATTTCTTTCTTTTGCAAACATCAATTATTTATGTACGGAAGAAAATTCTGAGTCAGTTTAATTATTCGACCTGTAGATTTCAAAGATTGTAGATCAATAATTACCAAGGTACATTTTTTGTTTTTATTATAATTAAGACACCGAAAAACAGAGTTCCGATAGTCTATTGTCGAGAACGTTGGGCTTCCATGCGTGTGGCCCTGGGTTCGAATCCCAGCCGGAAATCAAATCTTAATTGCATATATTTTTTTCTAATTTGATAATTTTTTTTTTTTATTTTTCCCTTTTGCGAAGTCAGTCAGTCAGTCCAACAGTCAATCAGTCAGTCTCGGTCAGTCAGTCAATCTGTCAGTCGGTCAGTCCAGTCCAGTCAGTCACTCAAGAAGTCAGTCAGTCAGTTAGTCAGTCAGTCAAGCAGTCAGTCATTCAGTCTCAGTCAGTCAGTCACTCAATCAGTTAGGCAGTCAGTCAGTCAGTCTCAGTCAGTCAGTTAGTCATTCAGCCAGTCAGTCAAGCAGTAAGTCATTTAGTCTCAGTCAGTCAGTCATTCAGTCAGTCAGGCAGTCAGTCAGTCAGTCAGCCTCATTCAGTCAGTCTGTTAGTCAGTCAGTCGGTCAGTCCTGTCCAGTGAGTTCAGTCAGTCAGTTAGTCAGTCAAGCAGTCAGTAAGGCAGTCAAGCAGTCAGTCAGTCAGTCAGTCAATTGCATTCAGTCAGTCTGTCAGTCGGTAAGTCCCGTCTAGTCAGTCAGTTAGTCAGTCTAGCAGTCAGTCACGGAGTCAAGCAGTCAGTCAGTCATTTAGTCATTCAATCAGTGAATCAAGTAGTCTGTCATTTACTCTCAGTCATTCAGTCAGTCAGTCGGTCAGTCCAGTCCAGTCAGTCAGTCAGTCAGCCCAGTCCAGTCTCAGTCAGTCAGCCCAGTCAAGTCTCAGTCAGTCAGTCAGTCAGTCTCGGTCAGTCAGTCAGCCAGTATCAGTCAGTCAGTCAGTATCAATCAGTTAGTCGGTCAGTCTGTCAGTCAGGCAGACTCAGTCAGGCTGTAAGACTCTGACCGACAGAACTCCGATAGCCTAATGGCTAGACCGTTGGTCTTCCAAGCGAGTGACCTGGGTTCGAGTCCCATTCGGAACGAATATCTTCAATGTATATATTTCTTTTCTAATTTGAAAATCCTTTTTTTTTTCAATTTCTTTCTTTTGCAAATATCGATTATTTATGTACGGAAGCAAATTCTGAGTCAGTTTAATTATTCGACCTGCAGATTTCAAAGATTTTAGATCAATAACTACCAAGATGCATTTTTTGTTTTTATTATATTTAAGACTGCAAGCGCAAGAGCTCCGATAGCCCAATGGCTAGACCATTGGGCTTCCAAGCGCGTGGTACTGGGTTTGAGTTCCGGCCGGAACGAAAATCTTCAAAGTGCTTTTTTAGTTTCTAATTTAAAAATTCTTTTTTTTTTTTTTATTTTTTCTCTTTTGCGAATATTTATTATTTAAGTAGGGAGAAAAATTCTGAGTCAGTTTATTTATTCGACCTGTAGATTTCAAAGAGTTTGAATCAATAATTACCAAAGTGCATTTTTTGTTTTTATTATATTTAAGATTCCAAATGACAGAGCTCCAATAGCCTAATGGTTAGACTGTTGGGATTCCAAGCGAATGGCCCTAGGTACGAGACCCAGCCGAACGAATATCTTCAATGTGTTTATTTCTTTTCTAATTTGAAAATTGTTTTTTTTTTTTCAATTTCTTTCTTTTGCAAGTATCGATTATTTATGTACGGATGAAAATTCTGAGTCAGTTTAATTATTCGACCTGTAGATTTCAAAGATTTTAGATCAATAATTACCAAGGTGCATTTTTGGTTTTTATTATAATTAAGACTCCGACCAACGGTGATAATTATTCGACCTGTAGATTTTAAAGTGTTTGAATAAATAATTAAAAAGGTGCATTTTTTGTTTTTATTATATTTAAGACTTCAATCGACAGAGCTCCGATAGCCTAATGGCTAGACCGTTGGGTTCCAAGCGCGTGGTACTGGGTTCGAGTCCCGGCCGGAACGAAAATCTTCAATGTATATATTTCTTTTCTAATTTGAAGATTCTTTTTTTTTTCAATTTCTTTCTTTTGCAAATATCGATTATTTATGTACGGAAGAAAATTCTGAGTCAGTTTAATTTTTCGAAACGCGAAAAAGTGTTTAGATAAATAATTACCAAGGTGCATTTTTTGATTTTATTATATTTAAAACTTCGACCGTCAGAGCTCTGCTAGACTAATGGCTAGAGTGGTGGGCTTCCTAGCGAGTGGCCCTGGGTTCGAGTCCCAGCCTGCGCGAAAATCTTCAATTTATATTTTTAGTTTCTAATTTGAAAATTCTTCTTCTTTTTTTTTTAATTTTTCTCTTTTGCGAATATTGATTATTTATGTAGGGAGAAAAATTCTGAGTCAGTTTAATTATTCGACCTGTAGATTTCAAAGTGTTTGAATCAATAATTAAAAAGGTGCATTTTTTGTTTTTATTATATTTAAGACTTCAATCGACAGAGCTCCGATAGCCTAATGGCTAGACCGTTGGGTTCCAAGCGCGTGGTACTGTTTTCGAGTCCCGGCCGGAACGAAAATCTTCAATGTATATATTTCTTTTCTAATTTGAAGATTCTTTTTTTTTTTTCAATTTCTTTCTTTTGCAAATATCGATTATTTATGTACGGAAGAAAATTCTGTGTCAGTTTAATCATTCGACCTTTAGATTTCAAAAATTTTAGATCAATAATTACCAAGGTACATTTTTTGTTTTTATTATAATTAAGACACCGACCAACAGAGATCCGATCGTATATTGGCGAGAGCTTTGGGCTTCCATGCGTGTGGCCCTGGGTTCGAATCCCAGCCGGAAAGAAAATCTTAAATACATATATTTTTTCTAATTTGATAATTTTTTTTTATTTTTCCCTTTTGCGAAATCAGTCAAACAGTCCGACAGTCAATCAGTCAGTCTCTGTCAGCCAGTCAGTCTGTCAGTCGGTCAGTCCAGTCCAGTCAGTCAGTCAAGCAGTCAGTCAGTCAGTAACTTAAGCAGTCAATCAGTCAGTTAGTCTTTCAGTCACTCAGTCAGTTAGGCAGTCAGTCATTCAGTCTCAATCGGTCAGTCAGTCAGTCCAGTCAGTCAGTCAAGCAATTTAGTCACTTAGTCTCAGTCAGTTAGTCATTCAGTCAGTCAGTCAGTCGGGCAGTCTGTCAGTCACTCAGCCTCATTCAGTCAGTCTGTCAGTCAGTCAGCCAGTTAGTCATTCAGTCAGTCAGTCTCAGTCAGTCAGTCAGTCTGTCAGTCGGTCAGTCCAGACCAGTCAGTCAGTCAAGCAGTCAGTCATTTAGTCTCAGTCAGTCAGTCAGTCAGTCCAGTCCAGTCTCAGTCAGTCAGGCAGTCAGTCAGTCAGTCTCGGTCAGTCAGTCAGTCTCGGTCAATCAGTGAGTCAGTCAGTCAGTATCAGTTAGTCATTCAGTCAGTCTGTCAGTCACGCAGTCTCAGTCAGGCAGTAAGGCTCCGACCGACAGAACTCCGATAGCTAATGGCTAGACCGTTGGTCTTCCAAGCGAATGGCCTGGGTTCGAGTCCCTGCCGGAATGAATATCTTCAATGTATATATTTCTTTTCCAATTTGAAAATTCTCTTTTTTTTCAATTTTTTTCTTTTGCAAATATTGATTATTTATGTAGGGAAGAAAATTCTGAGTCAGTTTAATTTTTCGAAACGCAGAATTCAAAGTGTTTAGATAAATAATAACCAAGGTGCATTTTTTGATTTTATTATATTTAAAACTCCGCCCGTCAGAGCTCTGCTAGACTAATGGTTAGAGTGGTGGGTTTCCAAGCGAGTGGCCCTGGGTTCGAGTCCCAGCCTGCGCGAAAATCTTCAATTTATATTTTTAGTTTCTAATTTGAAAATTCTTCTTCTTTTTTTTTTTAATTTTTCTCTTTTGCGAATATTGATTATTTATGTAGGGAGAAAAATTCTGAGTGAGTTTAATTATTCGACCTGTAGATTTCAAAGTGTTTGAATCAATAATTACCAAGGTGCATTTTTTGTTTTTATTATATTTAAGACTTCCATCGACAGAGCTCCGATAGCCTAATGGCTAGACCGTTGGGTTCCTAGCGCGTGGTACTGGGTTCGAGTCCCGGCCGGAAAGGAAATCTTAAATGCAAATATTTTTTTCTAATTTTATAATTCTTTTTTTTTTTATTTTTCCCTTTTGCGAAGTCAGTCAGTCAGTCTGACAGTCAATCAGTCAAGCACTCAGTCATTCAGTCTCAGTCAGTCAGTCCAGTCAGTCAGTCACTCAGTCAGTCAGTTAGTCCTTCAGCCAGTCAGTCAAGCAGTCAGTCATTTAGTCTCAGTCAGTCAGTCATTCAGTCAGTCAGTCAGTCAGGCAGTCAGTCAGTCAGTCAGTCGGTCAGTCCTGTGCAGTCAGTTAGTCACTAAAGCAGTCAGTCAGTCTCAGTCAGTCAGTCCAGTCCAGTCTCAGTCAGTCAGTCAGTCAGTCTCGGTCAGTCAGTCAGTCAGGCAGTCAGTCAGTCGGTCAGCCTTATTAGGTCAGTCTGTCAGTCAGTCAGTCAGTCAGCCTTATTCAGTCAGTCTGTCAGTCATCCTTATTCAGTCAGTCTGTCAATTAGTCAGTCGGTCAGTCCTGTCCAGTCAGTTAGTCAGTCAAGCAGTCAGTCAGGTAGTCAAGCAGTCAGTCAGTCAGTGTCAGTCAGTCATTTAGTCAGTCAGTCAGTCAGTCAGTCAGTCAGTCAGTCCAGTCTCAGTCAGTCAGGCAGTTAGTCAGTCAGTCTCGGTCAGTCAGTGAGCCAGTCAGTCAGTCTCGGTCAGTCAGTGAGTCAGTCAGTCAGTCCAGTCAGTCAGTATCAGTCAGTCAGTGAGTCAGTCTGTCAGTCAGGCAGTATCAGTCAGGCAGTATGACTCCGCTCGACAGAACTCCGATAGCCTAATGGCTAGACCGCTGGTCTTCCAAGCGAGTGGCCTGGGTTCGAGTCCCAGCCGGAGCGAATATCTTCAATGTATATATTTCTTTTCTAATTTGAAAATTCTTTTTTTTTTCAATTTCTTTCCTTTGCAAATATTGATTATTTATGTAGGGAAGAAAATTCTGAGTCAGTTTAATTTTTCGACACGAAGATTTCAAAGTGTTTAAATAAACAATTACCAAGGTGCATTTTTTGTTTTTATTATATTTAAAACTCCCACCGACAGAGCTCCCATAGACTAATGGCTAGAGTGTTAGGCTTCCAAGCGAGTGGCCCTGGGTTCGAGTCCCGGCCGGAACGAAGATCTTCAATGTATATATTTCTTTTCTAATTTGAAAATTCTTTTTTTTTTCATTTTCTTTCTTTTGCAACTATCGATTATTTATGTACGGAAGAAAATTCTGAGTCAGTTTAATCATTCGACCTTTAGATTTCAAAGATTTTAGATCAATAATTACCAAGGTGCACTTTTTGTTTTTATTATAATTAAGACACCGGCCATCCGAGATCCGATAGTCCGGTGTCGAGAGCGTTGGGCTTCCATGCGTGTGGCCCTGGGTTCGAATCCCAGCCGGAAAGAAAATCTTAAATACATGTATTTTTTTCTAATTTGATAATTTTTTTTTATTTTTCCCTTTTGCGAAATCAGTCAAACAGTCCGACAGTCAATCAGTCAGTCTCTGTCAGCCAGTCAGTCTGTCAGTCGGTCAGTCCAGTCCAGTCAGTCAGTCAAGCAGTCAGTCAGTCAGTAACTTAAGCAGTCAATCAGTCAGTTAGTCTTTCAGTCACTCAGTCAGTTAGGCAGTCAGTCATTCAGTCTCAATCGGTCAGTCAGTCAGTCCAGTCAGTCAGTCAAGCAATTTAGTCACTTAGTCTCAGTCAGTTAGTCATTCAGTCAGTCAGTCAGTCGGGCAGTCTGTCAGTCACTCAGCCTCATTCAGTCAGTCTGTCAGTCAGTCAGCCAGTTAGTCATTCAGTCAGTCAGTCTCAGTCAGTCAGTCAGTCTGTCAGTCGGTCAGTCCAGACCAGTCAGTCAGTCAAGCAGTCAGTCATTTAGTCTCAGTCAGTCAGTCAGTCAGTCCAGTCCAGTCTCAGTCAGTCAGGCAGTCAGTCAGTCAGTCTCGGTCAGTCAGTCAGTCTCGGTCAATCAGTGAGTCAGTCAGTCAATCAGTATCAGTCAGTCAGTCAGTATCAGTTAGTCATTCAGTCAGTCTGTCAGTCACGCAGTCTCAGTCAGGCAGTAAGGCTCCGACCGACAGAACTCCGATAGCTAATGGCTAGACCGTTGGTCTTCCAAGCGAATGGCCTGGGTTCGAGTCCCTGCCGGAATGAATATCTTCAATGTATATATTTCTTTTCCAATTTGAAAATTCTCTTTTTTTTCAATTTTTTTCTTTTGCAAATATCGATTATTTATGTACGGAAGAAAATTCTGAGTCAGTTTAATTTTTCGAAACGCGAAAAAGTGTTTAGATAAATAATTACCAAGGTGCATTTTTTGATTTTATTATATTTAAAACTTCGACCGTCAGAGCTCTGCTAGACTAATGGCTAGAGTGGTGGGCTTCCTAGCGAGTGGCCCTGGGTTCGAGTCCCAGCCTGCGCGAAAATCTTCAATTTATATTTTTAGTTTCTAATTTGAAAATTCTTCTTCTTTTTTTTTTAATTTTTCTCTTTTGCGAATATTGATTATTTATGTAGGGAGAAAAATTCTGAGTCAGTTTAATTATTCGACCTGTAGATTTCAAAGTGTTTGAATCAATAATTAAAAAGGTGCATTTTTTGTTTTTATTATATTTAAGACTTCAATCGACAGAGCTCCGATAGCCTAATGGCTAGACCGTTGGGTTCCAAGCGCGTGGTACTGTTTTCGAGTCCCGGCCGGAACGAAAATCTTCAATGTATATATTTCTTTTCTAATTTGAAGATTCTTTTTTTTTTTTCAATTTCTTTCTTTTGCAAATATCGATTATTTATGTACGGAAGAAAATTCTGTGTCAGTTTAATCATTCGACCTTTAGATTTCAAAAATTTTAGATCAATAATTACCAAGGTACATTTTTTGTTTTTATTATAATTAAGACACCGACCAACAGAGATCCGATCGTATATTGGCGAGAGCTTTGGGCTTCCATGCGTGTGGCCCTGGGTTCGAATCCCAGCCGGAAAGAAAATCTTAAATACATATATTTTTTCTAATTTGATAATTTTTTTTTATTTTTCCCTTTTGCGAAATCAGTCAAACAGTCCGACAGTCAATCAGTCAGTCTCTGTCAGCCAGTCAGTCTGTCAGTCGGTCAGTCCAGTCCAGTCAGTCAGTCAAGCAGTCAGTCAGTCAGTAACTTAAGCAGTCAATCAGTCAGTTAGTCTTTCAGTCACTCAGTCAGTTAGGCAGTCAGTCATTCAGTCTCAATCGGTCAGTCAGTCAGTCCAGTCAGTCAGTCAAGCAATTTAGTCACTTAGTCTCAGTCAGTTAGTCATTCAGTCAGTCAGTCAGTCGGGCAGTCTGTCAGTCACTCAGCCTCATTCAGTCAGTCTGTCAGTCAGTCAGCCAGTTAGTCATTCAGTCAGTCAGTCTCAGTCAGTCAGTCAGTCTGTCAGTCGGTCAGTCCAGACCAGTCAGTCAGTCAAGCAGTCAGTCATTTAGTCTCAGTCAGTCAGTCAGTCAGTCCAGTCCAGTCTCAGTCAGTCAGGCAGTCAGTCAGTCAGTCTCGGTCAGTCAGTCAGTCTCGGTCAATCAGTGAGTCAGTCAGTCAGTATCAGTTAGTCATTCAGTCAGTCTGTCAGTCACGCAGTCTCAGTCAGGCAGTAAGGCTCCGACCGACAGAACTCCGATAGCTAATGGCTAGACCGTTGGTCTTCCAAGCGAATGGCCTGGGTTCGAGTCCCTGCCGGAATGAATATCTTCAATGTATATATTTCTTTTCCAATTTGAAAATTCTCTTTTTTTTCAATTTTTTTCTTTTGCAAATATTGATTATTTATGTAGGGAAGAAAATTCTGAGTCAGTTTAATTTTTCGAAACGCAGAATTCAAAGTGTTTAGATAAATAATAACCAAGGTGCATTTTTTGATTTTATTATATTTAAAACTCCGCCCGTCAGAGCTCTGCTAGACTAATGGTTAGAGTGGTGGGTTTCCAAGCGAGTGGCCCTGGGTTCGAGTCCCAGCCTGCGCGAAAATCTTCAATTTATATTTTTAGTTTCTAATTTGAAAATTCTTCTTCTTTTTTTTTTTAATTTTTCTCTTTTGCGAATATTGATTATTTATGTAGGGAGAAAAATTCTGAGTGAGTTTAATTATTCGACCTGTAGATTTCAAAGTGTTTGAATCAATAATTACCAAGGTGCATTTTTTGTTTTTATTATATTTAAGACTTCCATCGACAGAGCTCCGATAGCCTAATGGCTAGACCGTTGGGTTCCTAGCGCGTGGTACTGGGTTCGAGTCCCGGCCGGAAAGGAAATCTTAAATGCAAATATTTTTTTCTAATTTTATAATTCTTTTTTTTTTTATTTTTCCCTTTTGCGAAGTCAGTCAGTCAGTCTGACAGTCAATCAGTCAAGCACTCAGTCATTCAGTCTCAGTCAGTCAGTCCAGTCAGTCAGTCACTCAGTCAGTCAGTTAGTCCTTCAGCCAGTCAGTCAAGCAGTCAGTCATTTAGTCTCAGTCAGTCAGTCATTCAGTCAGTCAGTCAGTCAGGCAGTCAGTCAGTCAGTCAGTCGGTCAGTCCTGTGCAGTCAGTTAGTCACTAAAGCAGTCAGTCAGTCTCAGTCAGTCAGTCCAGTCCAGTCTCAGTCAGTCAGTCAGTCAGTCTCGGTCAGTCAGTCAGTCAGTCAGTCAGTCAGTCAGGCAGTCAGTCAGTCGGTCAGCCTTATTAGGTCAGTCTGTCAGTCAGTCAGTCAGTCAGCCTTATTCAGTCAGTCTGTCAGTCATCCTTATTCAGTCAGTCTGTCAATTAGTCAGTCGGTCAGTCCTGTCCAGTCAGTTAGTCAGTCAAGCAGTCAGTCAGGTAGTCAAGCAGTCAGTCAGTCAGTGTCAGTCAGTCATTTAGTCAGTCAGTCAGTCAGTCAGTCAGTCAGTCAGTCCAGTCTCAGTCAGTCAGGCAGTTAGTCAGTCAGTCTCGGTCAGTCAGTGAGCCAGTCAGTCAGTCTCGGTCAGTCAGTGAGTCAGTCAGTCAGTCCAGTCAGTCAGTATCAGTCAGTCAGTGAGTCAGTCTGTCAGTCAGGCAGTATCAGTCAGGCAGTATGACTCCGCTCGACAGAACTCCGATAGCCTAATGGCTAGACCGCTGGTCTTCCAAGCGAGTGGCCTGGGTTCGAGTCCCAGCCGGAGCGAATATCTTCAATGTATATATTTCTTTTCTAATTTGAAAATTCTTTTTTTTTTCAATTTCTTTCCTTTGCAAATATTGATTATTTATGTAGGGAAGAAAATTCTGAGTCAGTTTAATTTTTCGACACGAAGATTTCAAAGTGTTTAAATAAACAATTACCAAGGTGCATTTTTTGTTTTTATTATATTTAAAACTCCCACCGACAGAGCTCCCATAGACTAATGGCTAGAGTGTTAGGCTTCCAAGCGAGTGGCCCTGGGTTCGAGTCCCGGCCGGAACGAAGATCTTCAATGTATATATTTCTTTTCTAATTTGAAAATTCTTTTTTTTTTCATTTTCTTTCTTTTGCAACTATCGATTATTTATGTACGGAAGAAAATTCTGAGTCAGTTTAATCATTCGACCTTTAGATTTCAAAGATTTTAGATCAATAATTACCAAGGTGCACTTTTTGTTTTTATTATAATTAAGACACCGGCCATCCGAGATCCGATAGTCCGGTGTCGAGAGCGTTGGGCTTCCATGCGTGTGGCCCTGGGTTCGAATCCCAGCCGGAAAGAAAATCTTAAATACATGTATTTTTTTCTAATTTGATAATTTTTTTTTATTTTTCCCTTTTGCGAAATCAGTCAAACAGTCCGACAGTCAATCAGTCAGTCTCTGTCAGCCAGTCAGTCTGTCAGTCGGTCAGTCCAGTCCAGTCAGTCAGTCAAGCAGTCAGTCAGTCAGTAACTTAAGCAGTCAATCAGTCAGTTAGTCTTTCAGTCACTCAGTCAGTTAGGCAGTCAGTCATTCAGTCTCAATCGGTCAGTCAGTCAGTCCAGTCAGTCAGTCAAGCAATTTAGTCACTTAGTCTCAGTCAGTTAGTCATTCAGTCAGTCAGTCAGTCGGGCAGTCTGTCAGTCACTCAGCCTCATTCAGTCAGTCTGTCAGTCAGTCAGCCAGTTAGTCATTCAGTCAGTCAGTCTCAGTCAGTCAGTCAGTCTGTCAGTCGGTCAGTCCAGACCAGTCAGTCAGTCAAGCAGTCAGTCATTTAGTCTCAGTCAGTCAGTCAGTCAGTCCAGTCCAGTCTCAGTCAGTCAGGCAGTCAGTCAGTCAGTCTCGGTCAGTCAGTCAGTCTCGGTCAATCAGTGAGTCAGTCAGTCAATCAGTATCAGTCAGTCAGTCAGTATCAGTTAGTCATTCAGTCAGTCTGTCAGTCACGCAGTCTCAGTCAGGCAGTAAGGCTCCGACCGACAGAACTCCGATAGCTAATGGCTAGACCGTTGGTCTTCCAAGCGAATGGCCTGGGTTCGAGTCCCTGCCGGAATGAATATCTTCAATGTATATATTTCTTTTCCAATTTGAAAATTCTCTTTTTTTTCAATTTTTTTCTTTTGCAAATATTGATTATTTATGTAGGGAAGAAAATTCTGAGTCAGTTTAATTTTTCGAAACGCAGAATTCAAAGTGTTTAGATAAATAATAACCAAGGTGCATTTTTTGATTTTATTATATTTAAAACTCCGCCCGTCAGAGCTCTGCTAGACTAATGGTTAGAGTGGTGGGTTTCCAAGCGAGTGGCCCTGGGTTCGAGTCCCAGCCTGCGCGAAAATCTTCAATTTATATTTTTAGTTTCTAATTTGAAAATTCTTCTTCTTTTTTTTTTTAATTTTTCTCTTTTGCGAATATTGATTATTTATGTAGGGAGAAAAATTCTGAGTGAGTTTAATTATTCGACCTGTAGATTTCAAAGTGTTTGAATCAATAATTACCAAGGTGCATTTTTTGTTTTTATTATATTTAAGACTTCCATCGACAGAGCTCCGATAGCCTAATGGCTAGACCGTTGGGTTCCTAGCGCGTGGTACTGGGTTCGAGTCCCGGCCGGAAAGGAAATCTTAAATGCAAATATTTTTTTCTAATTTTATAATTCTTTTTTTTTTTATTTTTCCCTTTTGCGAAGTCAGTCAGTCAGTCTGACAGTCAATCAGTCAAGCACTCAGTCATTCAGTCTCAGTCAGTCAGTCCAGTCAGTCAGTCACTCAGTCAGTCAGTTAGTCTCAGTCAGTCAGTCATTCAGTCAGTCAGTCAGTCAGGCAGTCAGTCAGTCAGTCAGTCGGTCAGTCCTGTGCAGTCAGTTAGTCACTAAAGCAGTCAGTCAGTCTCAGTCAGTCAGTCCAGTCCAGTCTCAGTCAGTCAGTCAGTCAGTCTCGGTCAGTCTCGGTCAGTCAGTCAGTCAGTCAGTCAGGCAGTCAGTCAGGCAGTCAGTCAGTCGGTCAGCCTTATTAGGTCAGTCTGTCAGTCAGTCAGTCAGTCAGCCTTATTCAGTCAGTCTGTCAGTCATCCTTATTCAGTCAGTCTGTCAGTTAGTCAGTCGGTCAGTCCTGTCCAGTCAGTTAGTCAGTCAAGCAGTCAGTCAGGTAGTCAAGCAGTCAGTCAGTCAGTGTCAGTCAGTCATTTAGTCAGTCAGTCAGTCAGTCAGTCAGTCAGTCAGTCCAGTCTCAGTCAGTCAGGCAGTTAGTCAGTCAGTCTCGGTCAGTCAGTGAGCCAGTCAGTCAGTCTCGGTCAGTCAGTGAGTCAGTCAGTCAGTCCAGTCAGTCAGTATCAGTCAGTCAGTGAGTCAGTCTGTCAGTCAGGCAGTATCAGTCAGGCAGTATGACTCCGCTCGACAGAACTCCGATAGCCTAATGGCTAGACCGCTGGTCTTCCAAGCGAGTGGCCTGGGTTCGAGTCCCAGCCGGAGCGAATATCTTCAATGTATATATTTCTTTTCTAATTTGAAAATTCTTTTTTTTTTCAATTTCTTTCCTTTGCAAATATTGATTATTTATGTAGGGAAGAAAATTCTGAGTCAGTTTAATTTTTCGACACGAAGATTTCAAAGTGTTTAAATAAACAATTACCAAGGTGCATTTTTTGTTTTTATTATATTTAAAACTCCCACCGACAGAGCTCCCATAGACTAATGGCTAGAGTGTTAGGCTTCCAAGCGAGTGGCCCTGGGTTCGAGTCCCGGCCGGAACGAAGATCTTCAATGTATATATTTCTTTTCTAATTTGAAAATTCTTTTTTTTTTTCATTTTCTTTCTTTTGCAACTATCGATTATTTATGTACGGAAGAAAATTCTGAGTCAGTTTAATCATTCGACCTTTAGATTTCAAAGATTTTAGATCAATAATTACCAAGGTGCACTTTTTGTTTTTATTATAATTAAGACACCGGCCATCCGAGATCCGATAGTCCGGTGTCGAGAGCGTTGGGCTTCCATGCGTGTGGCCCTGGGTTCGAATCCCAGCCGGAAAGAAAATCTTAAATACATGTATTTTTTTCTAATTTGATAATTTTTTTTTATTTTTTCCTTTTGCGAAGTCAGTCAGTCAGTCCGACAGTCAATCAGTCAGTCTGTCAGTCGGTCAGTCCAGTCCAGTCTGTCAGTCAAGCAGTCAGTCTGTCAGTCACTTAAGCAGTCAATCAGTCAGTTAGTCATTCAGTCACTCAGTCAGTTCGGCAGTCAGTCATTCAGTCTCAGTCAGTCAGTCAGTCAGTCCAGTCAGTCAGTCACTTAGTCAGTCAGGCAGTCAGTCAGTCAGTCTCAGTCAGTCAGTTAGTCATTCAGTCAGTCAGTCAAGCAATTTAGTCACTTAGTCTCAGTCAGCTAGTCATTCAATCAGTCAGTCAGTCAGGCAGTCAGTCACTCAGCCTCATTCAGTCATTCTGTCAGTCAGTCAGTCAGTTAGTCATTCAGTCAGTCAGTCTCAGTCAGTCAGTCAGTCTGTCAGTCGGTCAGTCCAGACCAGTCAGTCAGTCAAGCAGTCAGTCATTCAGTCTCAGTCAGACGGTCAGTCAGTCCAATCAGTCAGTCACTCAGTCAGTATGGCAGTCAGTCAGTCAGTCTCGGTCAGTCAGTCAGTCTCGGTCAATCAGTGAGTCAGTCAGTCAGTCAGTATCAGTTAGTCATTCAGTCAGTCTGTCAGTCAGGCAGTCTCAGTCAGGCAGTAAGGCTCCGACCGACAGAACTCCGATAGCTAATGGCTAGACCGTTGGTCTTCCAAGCGAATGGCCTGGGTTCGAGTCCCAGCCGGAACGAATATCTTCAATGTATATATTTCTTTTCCAATTTGAAAATTCTCTTTTTTTTTTTCAATTTTTTTCTTTTGCAAATATTGATTATTTATGTAGGGAAGAAAATTCTGAGTCAGTTTAATTTTTCGAAACGCAGAATTCAAAGTGTTTAGATAAATAATTACCAAGGTGCATTTTTTGATTTTATTATATTTAAAACTCCGACCGTCAGAGCTCTGCTAGACTAATGGCTAGAGTGGTGGGTTTCCAAGCGAGTGGCCCTGGGTTCGAGTCCCAGCCTGCGCGAAAATCTTCAATCTATATTTTTAGTTTCTAATTTGAAAATTCTTCTTCTTTTTTTTTTAATTTTTCTCTTTTGCGAATATTGATTATTTATGTAGGGAGAAAAATTCTGAGTGAGTTTAATTATTCGACCTGTAGATTTCAAAGTGTTTGAATCAATAATTAAAAAGGTGCGATTTTTGTTTTTATTATATTTAAGACTTCAATCGACAGAGCTCCGATAGCCTAATGGCGAGACCGTTGGGTTCCAAGCGCGTGGTACTGGGTTCGAGTCCCGGCCGGAACGAAAATCTTCAATGGATATATATCTTTTCTAATTTGAAAATTCTTTTTTTTTTTAATTTTCTTTCTTTTGCAAATATCGATTATTTATGTACGGAAGAAAATTCTGAGTCAGTTTAATCATTCGACCTTTAGATTTCAAAGTGTTTAGATAAATAATTACCAAGGTGCATTTTTTGATTTTATTATATTTAAAACTCCGACCGTCAGAGCTCTGCTAGACTAATGGCTAGAGTGGTGGTCTTCCAAGCGAGTGGCCCTGGGTTCGAGTCCCAGCCGGAACGAATATCTTCAATGTATATATTTCTTTTCGAATTTTATTTTTTTTTTCAATTTCTTTTGCGAATATTGATTATTTATGTAGGGAGAAAAATTCTGAGACAGTTTAATAATTTGACCTGTAGATTTCAAAGTGTTTGAATCAATAATTAAAAAGGTGCATTTTTTTTAAAATTATATTTAAGACTTCAATCGGCAGAGCTCCGATAACCTAATGGCTAGACCGTTGGGTTCCAAGCGCGTGGTACTGGGTTCGAGTCCCGGCCGGAACGAAAATCTTCAATGTATATATTTCTCTTCTAATTTGAAGATTCTTTTTTTTTTTCAATTTCTTTCTTTTGCAAACATGGATTATTTATGTACGGAAGAAAATTCTGAGTCAGTTTAATCATTCGACCTTTAGATTTCAAAGATTTTAGATCAATAATTACTAAGGTGCATTTTTTGTTTTTATTATAATTAAGACACCGACCAACAGAGATCCGATAGTATATTGGCGAGAGCATTGGGCTTCCATGCGTGTCGCCCTGGGTTCAAATCCCAGCCGGAAAGGAAATCTTAAATGCAAATATTTTTTTCTAATTTTATAATTCTTTTTTTTTTAATTTTTCCCTTTTGCGAAGTCAGTCAGTCAGTCTGACAGTCAATCAGTCAAGCACTCAGTCATTCAGTCTCAGTCAGTCAGTCCAGTCAGTCAGTCACTCAGTCAGTCAGCTAGTCCTTCAGCCAGTCAGTCAAGCAGTCAGTCATTTAGTCTCAGTCAGTCAGTCACTCAGTCAGTCAGTTAGTCCTTCAGCCAGTCAGTCAAGCAGTCAGTCATTTAGTCTCAGTCAGTCAGTCATTCAGTCAGTCAGGCAGTCAGTCAGTCAGTCAGTCAGTCAGTCAGTCCAGTCCAGTCTCAGTCAGTCAGTCAGTCAGTCTCGGTCAGTCAGTCAGTCAGTCATTCAGTCAGTCAGTCAGTCAGGCAGTCAGTCAGTCGGTCAGCCTTATTCAGTCAGTCTGTCAGTCAGTCAGTCAGTCAGCCTTATTCAGTCAGTCTGTCAGTCAGTCAGTCGGTCAGTCCTGTCCAGTCAGTTAGTCAGTCAAGCAGTCAGTCAGGTAGTCAAGCAGTCAGTCAGTCAGTGTCAGTCAGTCATTTAGTCATTCAGTCAGTCAGTGAAATAGTCACACAGAGAGTCAAGCAGTCAGTCAGTCAGTCTCAGTCAGTCAGTTAGTCAGTCAGTCAGTCAGTCAGTCAGTCAGTCCAGTCTCAGTCAGTCAGGCAGTTAGTCAGTCAGTCTCGGTCAGTCAGTGAGTCAGTCAGTCAGTCTCGGTCAGTCAGTGAGTCAGTCAGTCAGTCCAGTCAGTCAGTATCAGTCAGTCAGTGAGTCAGTCTGTCAGTCAGGCAGTCTCAGTCAGGCAGTAAGACTCCGCTCGACAGAACTCCGATAGCCTAATGGCTAGACCGCTGGTCTTCCAAGCGAGTGGCCTGGGTTCGAGTCCCAGCCGGAGCGAATATCTTCAATGTATATATTTCTTTTCTAATTTGAAAATTCTTTTTTTTTTCAATTTCTTTCCTTTGCAAATATTGATTATTTATGTAGGGAAGAAAATTCTGAGTCAGTATAATTTTTCGACACGAAGATTTCAAAGTGTTTAAATAAACAATTACCAAGGTGCATTTTTTGTTTTTATTATATTTAAAACTCCCACCGACAGAGCTCCCATAGACTAATGGCTAGAGTGTTAGGCTTCCAAGCGAGTGGCCCTGGGTTCGAGTCCCAGCCTGAACGAAAATCTTCAATGTATACTTTCAGTTTCTAATTTGAAAATTCTTCTTCTTTTTTTTTTAATTTTTCTCTTTTGCGAATATTGATTATTTATGTAGGGAGAAAAATTCTGAGTCAGTTTAATTATTCGACCTGTAAATTTCAAAGTGTTTGAATCAATAATTACCAAGGTGCATTTTTTGTTTTTATTATATTTAAGACTACCATCGACAGAGCTCTGATAGCCTAATGGCTAGACCGTTGGGTTCCAAGCGCGTGGTACTGGGTTCGAGTCCCGGCCGGAACGAAAATCTTCAATGTATTTATTTCTTTTCTAATTTGAAAATTCTTTTTTTTTTCATTTTCCTTCTTTTGCAAATATCGATTATTTATGTACGGAAGAAAATTCTGAGTCAGTTTAATCATTCGACCTTTAGATTTCAAAGATTTTAGATCAATAATTACCAAGGTGCATTTTTTGTTTTTATTATAATTAAGACACCGGCCATCCGAGATCCGATAGTCCGGTGGCAAGAGCGTTGGGCTTCCATGCGTGTGGCCCTGGGTTCGAATCCCAGCCGGAAAGAAAATCTTAAATACATGTATTTTTTTCTAATTTGATAATTTTTTTTATTTTTCCCTTTTGCGAAGTCAGTCAGTCAGTCCGACAGTCAATCAGTCAGTCTCTGTCAGCCAGTCAGTCTGTCAGTCGGTCAGTCCAGTCCAGTCTGTCAGTCAAGCAGTCAGTCTGTCAGTCACTTAAGCAGTCAATCAGTTAGTTAGTCATTCAGTCACTCAGTCAGTTGGGCAGTCAGTCATTCAGTCTCAGTCAGTCAGTCAGTCAGTCCAGTCAGTGGGTCACTCAGTCAGTCAGTCTCAGTCAGTCAGTTAGTCATTCAGTCAGTCAGTCAAGCAATTTAGTCACTTAGTCTCAGTCATCTAGTCATTCAATCAGTCAGTCAGTCAGGCAGTCAGTCACTCAGCCTCATTCAGTCATTCTGTCAGTCAGTTAGTCATTCAGTCAGTCAGTCTCAGTCAGTCAGTCAGTCTGTCAGTCGGTCAGTCCAGACCAGTCAGACAGTCAAGCAGTCAGTCATTCAGTCTCAGTCAGACGGTCAGTCAGTCCAATCAGTCAGTCACTCTGTCAGTTAGGCAGTCAGTCAGTCAGTCTCAGTCAGTCAGTTAGTCATTCAGCCAGTCAGTCAAGCAGTCAGTCATTTAGTCTCAGTCAGTCAGTCAGTCGGTCCAGTACAGTCTCAGTCAGTCAGGCAGTCAGTCAGTCAGTCTCGGTCAGTCAGTCAGTGAGTCAGTCAGTCAATCAGTATCAGTCAGTCAGTCAGTATCAGTTAGTCATTCAGTCAGTCTGTCAGTCAGGCAGTAAGGCTCCGACCGACAGAACTCCGATAGCTAATGGCTAGACCGTTGGTCTTCCAAGCGAATGGCCTGGGTTCGAGTCCCAGCCGGAACGAATATCTTCAATGTATATATTTCTTTTCCAATTTGAAAATTCTCTTTTTTTTTTTCAATTTTTTTCTTTTGCAAATATTGATTATTTATGTAGGGAAGAAAATTCTGAGTCAGTTTAATTTTTCGAAACGCAGAATTCAAAGTGTTTAAATAAATAATTACCAAGGTGCATTTTTTGATTTTATTATATTTAAAACTCCGCCCGTCAGAGCTCTGCTAGACTAATGGCTAGAGTGGTGGGTTTCCAAGCGAGTGGCCCTGGGTTCGAGTCCCAGCCTGCGCGAAAATCTTCAATTTATATTTTTAGTTTCTAATTTGAAAATTCTTCTTCTTTTTTTTAAAATTTTTCTCTTTTGCGAATATTGATTATTTATGTAGGGAGAAAAATTCTGAGTGAGTTTAATTATTCGACCTGTAGATTTCAAAGTGTTTGAATAAATAATTAAAAAGGTGCGATTTTTGTTTTTATTATATTTAAGACTTCAATCGACAGAGCTCCGATAGCCTAATGGCGAGACCGTTGGGTTCCAAGCGCGTGGTACTGGGTTCGAGTCCCGGCCGGAAAGAAAATCTTCAATGTATATATTTCTTTTCTAATTTGAAAATTCTTTTTTTTTTTTTTCATTTTCTTTCTTTTGCAAGTATCGATTATTTATGTACGGAAGAAAATTCTGAGTCAGTTTAATCATTCGACCTTTAGATTTCAAAGATTTTAGATCAATAATTACCAAGGTGCATTTTTTGATTTTATTATATTTAAAACTCCGACCGTTAGAGCTCTGCTAGACTAATGGCTAGAGTGGTGGGCTTCCAAGCGAGTGGCCCTGGGTTCGAGTCCCAGCCGGAACGAATATCTTCAATGTATATATTTCTTTTCAAATTTTATTTTTTTTTTTCAATTTCTTTTGCGAATATTGATTATTTATGGAGGGAGAAAAATTCTGAGTCAGTTTAATAATTTGACCTGTAGATTTCAAAGTGTTTGAATCAATAATTAAAAAGGTGCATTTTTTTTAATTATATTTAAGACTTCAATCGACAGAGCTCCGATAGCCTAATGGCTAGACCGTTGGGTTCCAAGCGCGTGGTACTGGGTTCGAGTCCCGGCCGGAACGGAAATCTTCAATGTATATATTTCTCTTCTAATTTGAAGATTCTTTTTTTTCAATTTCTTTCTTTTGCAAATATGGATTATTTATGTACGGAAGAAAATTCTGAGTCAGTTTAATCATTCGACCTTTAGATTTCAAAGATTTTAGATCAATAATTACTAAGGTGCATTTTTTGTTTTTATTATAATTAAGACACCGACCAACAGAGATCCGATAGTATATTGGCGAGAGCGTTGGGCTTCCATGCGTGTCGCCCTGGGTTCAAATCCCAGCCGGAAAGGAAATCTTAAATGCAAATATTTTTTTCTAATTTTATAATTCTTTTTTTTTTTATTTTTCCCTTTTGCGAAGTCAGTCAGTCAGTCTGACAGTCAATCAGTCAAGCACTCAGTCTCAGTCAGTCAGTCCAGTCAGTCAGTCACTCAGTCAGTCAGTTAGTCCTTCAGTCAGTCAGTCAAGCAGTCAGTCATTTAGTCTCAGTCAGTCAGTCATTCAGTCAGTCAGTCAGTCAGGCAGTCAGTCAGTCAGTCAGTCGGTCAGTCCTGTGCAGTCAGTTAGTCACTAAAGCAGTCAGTCAGTCTCAGTAAGTCAGTCAGTCAGTCAGTCCAGTCCAGTCTCAGTCAGTCAGTCAGTCAGTCTCGGTCAGTCAGTCAGTCAGTCATTCAGTCAGTCAGTCAGTCAGGCAGTCAGTCAGTCGGTCAGCCTTATTCAGTCAGTCTGTCAGTCAGTCAGTCAGTCAGCCTTATTCAGTCAGTCTGTCAGTCATCCTTATTCAGTCAGTCTGTCAGTCAGTCAGTCGGTCAGTCCTGTCCAGTCAGTTAGTCAGTCAAGCAGTCATTCAGGTAGTCAAGCAGTCAGTCAGTCAGTGTCAGTCAGTCATTTAGTCATTCAGTCAGTCAGTGAAATAGTCAGTCAGAGAGTCAAGCAGTCAGTCAGTCAGTCTCAGTCAGTTAGTGAGTCAGTCAGTCAGTCTCGGTCAGTCAGTGAGTCAGTCAGTCAGTCCAGTCAGTCAGTATCAGTCAGTCAGTGAGTCAGTCTGTCAGTCAGGCAGTCTCAGTCAGGCAGTAAGACTCCGCTCGATAGAACTCCGATAGCCTAATGGCTAGACCGCTGGTCTTCCAAGCGAGTGGCCTGGGTTCGAGTCCCAGCCGGAGCGAATATCTTCAATGTATATATTTCTTTTCTAATTTGAAAATTCTTTTTTTTTTCAATTTCTTTCCTTTGCAAATATTGATTATTTATGTAGGGAAGAAAATTCTGAGTCAGTTTAATTTTTCGACACGAAGATTTCAAAGTGTTTAAATAAACAATTACCAAGGTGCATTTTTTGTTTTTATTATATTTAAAACTCCCACCGACAGAGCTCCCATAGACTAATGGCTAGAGTGTTAGGCTTCCAAGCGAGTGGCCCTGGGTTCGAGTCCCTGCCTGAACGAAAATCTTCAATGTATACTTTTAGTTTCTAATTTGAAAATTCTTCTTCTTTTTTTTTTAAATTTTTCTCTTTTGCGAATATTGATTATTTATGTAGGGAGAAAAATTCTGAGTCAGTTTAATTATTCGACCTGTAAATTTCAAAGTGTTTGAATCAATAATTACCAAGGTGCATTTTTTGTTTTTATTATATTTAAGACTTCCATCGACAGAGCTCCGATAGCCTAATGGCTAGACCATTGGGTTCCAAGCGCGTAGTACTGGGTTCGAGTCCCGGCCGGAACGAAAATCTTAAATACATGTATTTTTTTCTGATTTGATAATTTTTTTTTATTTTTCCCTTTTGCGAAGTCAGTCAGTCAGTCCGACAGTCAATCAGTCAGTCTCTGTCAGCCAGTCAGTCTGTCAGTCGGTCAGTCCAGTCCAGTCTGTCAGTCAAGCAGTCAGTCTGTCAGTCACTTAAGCAGTCAATCAGTCAGTTAGTCATTCAGTCACTCAGTCAGTTGGGCAGTCAGTCATTCAGTCTCAGTCAGTCAGTCAGTCAGTCCAGTCACTCAGTCACTCAGTCAGTCAGGCAGTCAGTCAGTCAGTCTCAGTCAGTCAGTTAGTCAGTCAGTCAGTCAGTCAAGCAATTTAGTCACTTAGTCTCAGTCAGCTAGTCATTCAATCAGTCAGTCAGTCAGGCAGTCAGTCACTCAGCCTCATTCAGTCATTCGGTCAGTCAGTCAGTCAGTTAGTCATTCAGTCAGTCAGTCTCAGTCAGTCAGTCAGTCTGTCAGTCGGTCAGTCCAGACCAGTCAGTCAGTCAAGCAGTCAGTCATTCAGTCTCAGTCAGACGGTCAGTCAGTCCAATCAGTCAGTCACTCAGTCAGTTAGGCAGTCAGTCAGTCAGTCTCAGTCAGTCAGTTAGTCATTCAGCCAGTCAGTCAAGCAGTCAGTCATTTAGTCTCAGTGAGTCAGTCAGTCAGTCCAGTCCAGTCTCAGTCAGTCAGGCAGTCAGTCAGTCTCGGTCAATCAGTGAGTCAGTCAGTCAATCAGTATCAGTCAGTCAGTCAGTATCAGTTAGTCATTCAGTCAGTCTGTCAGTCAGGCAGTCTCAGTCAGGCAGTAAGGCTCCGACCGACAGAACTCCGATAGCTAATGGCTAGACCGTTGGTCTTCCAAGCGAATGGCCTGGGTTCGAGTCCCAGCCGGAACGAATATCTTCAATGTATATATTTCTTTTCCAATTTGAAAATTCTCTTTTTTTTCAATTTTTTTCTTTTGCAAATATTGATTATTTATGTAGGGAAGAAAATTCTGAGTCAGTTTAATTTTTCGAAACGCAGAATTCAAAGTGTTTAGATAAATAATTACCAAGGTGCATTTTTTGATTTTATTATATTTAAAACTCCGACCGTCAGAGCTCTGCTAGACTAATGGCTAGAGTGGTGGGTTTCCAAGCGAGTGGCCCTGGGTTCGAGTCCCAGCCTGCGCGAAAATCTTCAATTTATATTTTAGTTTCTAATTTGAAAATTCTTCTTCTTTTTTTTTAATTTTTCTCTTTTGCGAATATTGATTATTTATGTAGGGAGAAAAATTCTGAGTGAGTTTAATTATTCGACCTGTAGATTTCAAAGTGTTTGAATCAATAATTAAAAAGGTGCGATTTTTGTTTTTATTATATTTAAGACTTCAATCGACAGAGCTCCGATAGCCTAATGGCGAGACCGTTGGGTTCCAAGCGCGTGGTACTGGGTTCGAGTCCCGGCCGGAACGAAAATCTTCAATGTATATATTTCTTTTCTAATTTGAAAATTCTTTTTTTTTCATTTTCTTTCTTTTGCAAATATCGATTATTTATGTACGGAAGAAAATTCTGAGTCAGTTTAATCATTCGACCTTTAGATTTCAAAGATTTTAGATCAATAATTACCAAGGTGCATTTTTTGTTTTTATTATAATTAAGACACCGGCCATCCGAGATCCGATAGTCCGGTGGCGAGAGCGTTGGGCTTCCATGCGTGTGGCCCTGGGTTCAAATCCCAGCCGGAAAGAAAATCTGAAACGCATGCATTTTTTTCTAATTTGATAATTCTTTTTTTTTATTTTTCCCTTTTGCCAAGTCAGTCAGTCAGTCCGACAGTCAATCAGTCAGTCTCTGTCAGCCAGTCAGTCTGTCAGTCGGTCAGTCCAGTCCAGTCTGTCAGTCAAGCAGTCAGTCTGTCAGTCACTTAAGCAGTCAATCAGTCAGTTAGTCATTCAGTCACTCAGTCAGTTGGGCAGTCAGTCATTCAGTCTCAGTCAGTCAGTCAGTCAGTCCAGTCAGTCAGTCACTCAGTCAGTCAGGCAGTCAGTCAGGCAGTCAGTCAGTCAGTCTCAGTCAGTCAGTTAGTCATTCAGTCAGTCAGTCAAGCAATTTAGTCACTTAGTCTCAGTCAGCTAGTCAAGCAATTTAGTCACTTAGTCTCAGTCAGCTAGTCATTCAATCAGTCAGTCAGTCAGGCAGTCAGTCACTCAGCCTCATTCAGTCATTCTGTCAGTCAGTCAGTCAGTTAGTCATTCAGTCAGTCAGTCTCAGTCAGTCAGTCAGTCTGTCAGTCGGTCAGTCCAGACCAGTCAGTCAGTCAAGCAGTCAGTCATTCAGTCTCAGTCAGACGGTCAGTCAGTCCAATCAGTCAGTTACTCAGTCAGTTAGGCAGTCAGTCAGTCAGTCTCAGTCAGTCAGTTAGTCATTCAGCCAGTCAGTCAAGCAGTCAGTCATTTAGTCTCAGTCAGTCAGTCAGTCAGTCCAGTCCAGTCTCAGTCAGTCAGGCAGTCAGTCAGTCAGTCTCGGTCAGTCAGTCAGTCTCGGTCAATCAGTGAGTCAGTCAGTCAATCAGTATCAGTCAGTCAGTCAGTATCAGTTAGTCATTCAGTCAGTCTGTCAGTCAGGCAGTCTCAGTCAGGTAGTAAGGCTCCGACCGACAGAACTCCGATAGCTAATGGCTAGACCGTTGGTCTTCCAAGCGAATGGCCTGGGTTCGTGTCCCAGCCGGAACGAATATCTTCAATGTATATATTTCTTTTCCAATTTGAAAATTCTCTTTTTTTTTTCAAATTTTTTCTTTTGCAAATATTGATTATTTATGTAGGGAAGAAAATTCTGAGTCAATTTAATTTTTCGAAACGCAGAATTCAAAGTGTTTAGATAAATAATTACCAAGGTGCATTTTTTGATTTTATTATATTTAAAACTCCGAACGTCAGAGCTCTGCTAGACTAATGGCTAGAGTGGTGGGTTTCCAAGCGAGTGGCCCTGGGTTCGAGTCCCAGCCTGCGCGAAAATCTTCAATTTATATTTTTAGTTTCTAATTTGAAAATTCTTCTTCTTTTTTTTTTAAATTTTTCTCTTTTGCGAATATTGATTATTTATGTAGGGAGAAAAATTCTGAGTGAGTTTAATTATTCGACCTGTAGATTTCAAAGTGTTTGAATCAATAATTACCAAGGTGCATTTTTTGTTTTTATTATATTTAAGACTTCCATCGACAGAGCTCCGTTAGTCTAATGGCTAGACCGTTGGGTTCCAAGCGCGTGGTACTGGGTTCGAGTCCCGGCCGGAACGAAAATCTTCCATGTATATATTTCTCTTCTAATTTGAAGATTCTTTTTTTTTTTCAATTTCTTTCTTTTGCAAATATGGATTATTTATGTACGGAAGAAAATTCTGAGTCAGTTTAATCATTCGACCTTTAGATTTCAAAGATTTTAGATCAATAATTACTAAGGTGCATTTTTTGTTTTTATTATAATTAAGACACCGATCAACAGAGATCCGATAGTATATTGGCGAGAGCGTTGGGCTTCCATGAGTGTCGCCCTGGGTTCAAATCCCAGCCGGAAAGGAAATCCTAAATGCAAATTTTTTTTTCTAATTTTATAATTCTTTTTTTTTTATTTTTCCCTTTTGCGAAGTCAGTCAGTCAGTCTGACAGTCAATCAGTCAAGCACTCAGTCATTCAGTCTCAGTCAGTCAGTCCAGTCAGTCAGTCACTCAGTCAGTCAGTTAGTCCTTCAGCCAGTCAGTCATTTAGTCTCAGTCAGTCAGTCATTCAGTCAGTCAGGCAGTCAGTCAGTCAGTCAGTCGGTCAGTCCTGTGCAGTCAGTTAGTCACTAAAGCAGTCAGTCAGTCTCAGTCAGTCAGTCCAGTCCAGTCTCAGTCAGTCAGTCAGTCAGTCAGTCAGTCATTCAGTCATTCAGTCAGTCAGGCAGTCAGTCAGTCGGTCAGCCTTATTCAGTCAGTCTGTCAGTCAGTCAGTCAGTCAGCCTTATTCAGTCAGTCTGTCAGTCATCCTTATTCAGTCAGTCTGTCAGTCATCCTTATTCAGTCAGTCTGTCAGTCAGTCAGTCGGTCAGTCCTGTCCAGTCAGTTAGTCAGTCAAGCAGTCAGTCAGGTAGTCAAGCAGTCAGTCAGTCAGTGTCAGTCAGTCATTTAGTCATTTAGTCAGTCAGTGAAATAGCCAGTCAGAGAGTCAAGCAGTCAGTCAGTCAGTCTCAGTCAGTCAGTTAGTCAGTCAGTCAGTCAGTCAGTCAGTTCAGTCTCAGTCAGTCAGGCAGTTAGTCAGTCAGTCTCGGTCAGTCAGTGAGTCAGTCAGTCAGTATCAGTCAGTCAGTGAGTCAGTCTGTCAGTCAGGCAGTATCAGTCAGGCAGTAAGACTCCGCTCGACAGAACTCCGATAGCCTAATGGCTAGACCGCTGGTCTTCCAAGCGAGTGGCCTGGGTTCGAGTCCCAGCCGGAGCGAATATCTTCAATGTATATATTTCTTTTCTAATTTGAAAATTCTTCTTTTTTTCAATTTCTTTCCTTTGCAATTATTGATTATTTATGTAGGGAAGAAAATTCTGAGTCAGTTTAATTTTTCGACACGAAGATTTCAAAGTGTTTAAATAAACAATTACCAAGGTGCATTTTTTGTTTTTATTATATTTAAAATTCCCACCGACAGAGCTCCCATAGACTAGTGGCTAGAGTGTTAGGCATCCAAGCGAGTGGCCCTGGGTTCGAGTCCCAGCCTGAACGAAAATCTTCACTGTATACTTTTAGTTTCTAATTTGAAATTTCTTCTTCTTTTTTTTTTAATTTTTCTCTTTTGCGAATATTGATTATTTATGTAGGGAGAAAAATTCTGAGTCAGTTTAATTATTCGACCTGTAAATTTCAAAGTGTTTGAATCAATAATTAAAAAGGTGCGATTTTTGTTTTTATTATATTTAAGACTTCCATCGACAGAGCTCCGATAGCCTAATGGCTAGACCGTTGGGTTCCAAGCGCGTGGTACTGGGTTCGAGTCCTGGCCGGAACGAAAATCTTCCATGTATATATTTCTCTTCTAATTTGAAGATTCTTTTTTTTTCAATTTCTTTCTTTTGCAAATATGGATTATTTATGTACGGAAGAAAATTCTGAGTCAGTTTAATCATTCGACCTTTAGATTTCAAAGATTTTAGATCAATAATTACTAAGGTGCATTTTTTGTTTTTATTATAATTAAGACACCGATCAACAGAGATCCGATAGTATATTGGCGAGAGCGTTGGGCTTCCATGAGTGTCGCCCTGGGTTCAAATCCCAGCCGGGAAGGAAATCTTAAATGCAAATATTTTTTTTCTAATTTTATAATTCTTTTTTTTTTATTTTTCCCTTTTGCGAAGTCAGTCAGTCAGTCTGACAGTCAATCAGTCAAGCACTCAGTCATTCAGTCTCAGTCAGTCAGTCCAGTCAGTCAGTCACTCAGTCAGTCAGTTAGTCCTTCAGCCAGTCAGTCAAGCAGTCAGTCATTTAGTCTCAGTCAGTCAGTCATTCAGTCAGTCAGTCAGTCAGGCAGTCAGTCAGTCAGTCAGTCGGTCAGTCCTGTGCAGTCAGTTAGTCACTAAAGCAGTCAGTCAGTCTCAGTCAGTCAGTCAGTCCAGTCCAGTCTCAGTCAGTCAGTCAGTCAGTCTCGGTCAGTCAGCCAGTCAGTCATTCAGTCAGTCAGTCAGTCAGGCAGTCAGTCAGTCGGTCAGCCTTATTCAGTCAGTCTCTCAGTCAGTCAGTCAGTCAGCCTTATTCAGTCAGTCTGTCAGTCATCCTTATTCAGTCAGTCTGTCAGTCATCCTTATTCAGTCAGTCTGTCAGTCAGTCAGTCGGTCAGTCCTGTCCAGTCAGTTAGTCAGTCAAGCAGTCAGTCAGGTGGTCAAGCAGTCAGTCAGTCAGTGTCAGTCAGTCATTTAGTCATTCAGTCAGTCAGTGAAATAGCCAGTCAGAGAGTCAAGCAGTCAGTCAGTCAGTCTCAGTCAGTCAGTTAGTCAGTCAGTCAGTCAGTCAGTCAGTCAGTCCAGTCTCAGTCAGTCAGGCAGTTAGTCAGTCAGTCTCGGTCAGTCAGTGAGTCAGTCAGTCAGTATCAGTCAGTCAGTGAGTCAGTCTGTCAGTCAGGCAGTATCACTCAGGCAGTAAGACTCCGCTCGACAGAACTCCGATAGCCTAATGGCTAGACCGCTGGTCTTCCAAGCGAGTGGCCTGGGTTCGAGTCCCAGCCGGAGCGAATATCTTCAATGTATATATTTCTTTTCTAATTTGAAAATTCTTTTTTTTTTCAATTTCTTTCCTTTGCAATTATTGATTATTTATGTAGGGAAGAAAATTCTGAGTCAGTTTAATTTTTCGACACGAAGATTTCAAAGTGTTTAAATAAACAATTACCAAGGTGCATTTTTTGTTTTTATTATATTTAGAACTCCCACCGACAGAGCTCCCATAGACTAATGGCTAGAGTGTTAGTCTTCCAAGCGAGTGGCTCTGGGTTCGAGTCCCAGCCTGAACGAAAATCTTCAATGTATACTTTTAGTTTCTAATTTGAAATTTCTTCTTCTTTTTTTTTTAATTTTTCTCTTTTGCGAATGTTGATTATTTATGTAGGGAGAAAAATTCTGAGTCAGTTTAATTATTCGACCTGTAAATTTCAAAGTGTTTGAATCAATAATTACCAAGGTGCATTTTTTGTTTTTATTATATTTAAGACTTCCATCGACAGAGCTCCGATAGCCTAATGGCTAGACTGTTGGGTTCCTAGCGCGTGGTACTGGGTTCGAGTCCCGGCCGGAAAGGAAATCTTAAATGCAAATATTTTTTTTCTAATTTTATAATTCTTTTTTTTTTATTTTTCCCTTTTGCGAAGTCAGTCAGTCAGTCTGACAGTCAATCAGTCAAGCACTCAGTCATTCAGTCTCAGTCAGTCAGTCCAGTCAGTCAGTCACTCAGTCAGTCAGTTAGTCCTTCAGCCAGTCAGTCAAGCAGTCAGTCATTTAGTCTCAGTCAGTCAGTCATTCAGTCAGTCAGTCAGTCAGTCAGTCAGTCAGTCAGTCATTCAGTCAGTCAGTCAGTCAGTCAGTCAGTCAGTCGGTCAGTCCTGTGCAGTCAGTTAGTCACTAAAGCAGTCAGTCAGTCTCAGTCAGTCAGTCAGTCAGTCAGTCCAGTCCAGTCTCAGTTAGTCAGTCAGTCAGTCTCGGTCAGTCAGTCAGTCAGTCATTCAGTCAGTCAGTCAGTGAGGCAGTCAGTCAGTCAGTCAGCCTTATTCAGTCAGTCTGTCAGTCATCCTTATTCAGTCAGTCTGTCAGTCAGTCAGTCGGTCAGTCCTGTCCAGTCAGTTAGTCAGTCAAGCAGTCAGTCAGGTAGTCAAGCAGTCAGTCAGTCAGTGTCAGTCAGTCATTTAGTCATTCAGTCAGTCAGTGAAATAGCCAGTCAGAGAGTCAAGCAGTCAGTCAGTCAGTCTCAGTCAGTCTGTTAGTCAGTCAGTCAGTCAGTCAGTCAGTCAGTCAGTCCAGTCTCAGTCAGTCAGGCAGTTAGTCAGTCAGTCTCGGTCAGTCAGTGAGTCAGTCAGTCAGTATCAGTCAGTCAGTGAGTCAGTCTGTCAGTCAGGCAGTATCAGTCAGGCAGTAAGACTCCGCTTGACAGAACTCCGATAGCCTAATGGCTACACCGCTGGTCTTCCAAGCGAGTGGCCTGGGTTCGAGTCCCAGCCGGAGCGAATATCTTCAATGTATATATTTCTTTTCTAATTTGAAAATTCTTTTTTTTTTTTCAATTTCTTTCCTTTGCAATTATTGGTTATTTATGTAGGGAAGAAAATTCTGAGTCAGTTTAATTTTTCGACACGAAGATTTCAAAGTGTTTAAATAAACAATTACCAAGGTGCATTTTTTGTTTTTATTATATTTAAAACTCACACCGACAGAGCTCCCATAGACTAATGGCTAACGTGTTAGGCTTCCAAGCGAGTGGCCCTGGGTTCGAGTCCCAGCCTGAACGAAAATCTTCAATGTATACTTTTAGTTTCTAATTTGAAATTTCTTCTTCTTTTTTTTTAATTTTTCTCTTTTGCGAATATTGATTATTTATGTAGGGAGAAAAATTCTGAGTCAGTTTAATTATTCGACCTGTAAATTTCAAAGTGTTTGAATCAATAATTACCAAGGTGCATTTTTTGTTTTTATTATATTTAAGACTTCCATCGACAGAGCTCCGATAGCCTAATGGCTAGACCGTTGGGTTCCTAGCGCGTGGTACTGGGTTCGAGTCCCGGCCGGAAAGGAAATCTTAAATGCAAATATTTTTTTCTAATTTTATAATTCTTTTTTTTTTATTTTTCCCTTTTGCGAAGTCAGTCTGTCAGTCTGACAGTCAATCAGTCAAGCACTCAGTCATTCAGTCTCAGTCAGTCAGTCCAGTCAGTCAGTCACTCAGTCAGTCAGTTAGTCCTTCAGCCAGTCAGTCAAGCAGTCAGTCATTTAGTCTCAGTCAGTCAGTCATTCAGTCAGTCAGTCGGTCAGTCCTGTGCAGTCAGTTAGTCACTAAAGCAGTCAGTCAGTCTCAGTCAGTCAGTCAGTCAGTCAGTCCAGTCCAGTCTCAGTCAGTCAGTCAGTCAGTCTCGGTCAGTCAGTCAGTCAGTCATTCAGTCAGTCAGTCAGTCAGGCAGTCAGTCAGTCGGTCAGCCTTATTCAGTCAGTCTGTCAGTCAGTCAGTCAGTCAGCCTTATTCAGTCAGCCTGTCAGTCATCCTTATTCAGTCAGTCTGTCAGTCAGTCAGTCGGTCAGTCCTGTCCAGTCAGTTAGTCAGTCAAGCTGTCAGTCAGGTAGTCAAGCAGTCAGTCAGTCAGTGTCAGTCAGTCATTTAGTCATTCAGTCAGTCAGTGAAATAGCCAGTCAGAGAGTCAAGCAGTCAGTCAGTCAGTCTCAGTCAGTCAGTTAGTCAGTCAGTCTCGGTCAGTCAGTGAGTCAGTCAGTCAGTATCAGTCAGTCAGTGAGTCAGTCTGTCAGTCAGGCAGTATCAGTCAGGCAGTAAGACTCCGCTCGACAGAACTCCGATAGCCTAATGGCTAGACCGCTGGTCTTCCAAGCGAGTGGCCTGGGTTCGAGTCCCAGCCGGAGCGAATATCTTCAATGTATATATTTCTTTTCTAATTTGAAAAGTCTTTTTTTTTTTCAATTTCTTTCCTTTGCAATTATTGATTATTTATGTAGGGAAGAAAATTCTGAGTCAGTTTAATTTTTCGACACGAAGATTTCAAAGTGTTTAAATAAACAATTACCAAGGTGCATTTTTTGTTTTTATTATATTTAAAACTCCCACCGACAGAGCTCCCATCGACTAATGGCTAGAGTGTTAGGCTTCCAAGCGAGTGGCCCTGGGTTCGAGTCCCAGCCTGAACGAAAATCTTCAATGTATACTTTTAGTTTCTAATTTGAAATTTCTTCTTCTTTTTTTTTAATTTTTCTCTTTTGCGAATATTGATTATTTATGTAGGGAGAAAAATTCTGAGTCAGTTTAATTATTCGACCTGTAAATTTCAAAGTGTTTGAATCAATAATTACAAAGGTGCATTTTTTGTTTTTATTATATTTAAGACTTCCATCGACAGAGCTCCGATAGCCTAATGGCTAGACCGTTGGGTTCCAAGCGCGTGGTGCTGGGTTCGAGTCCCGGCCGGAACGAAAACCTTCCATGTATATATTTCTCTTCTAATTTGAAGATTATTTTTTTTTATAATTTCTTTCTTTTGCAAATATGGATTATTTATGTACGGAAGAAAATTCTGAGTCAGTTTAATCATTCGACCTTTAGATTTCAAAGATTTTAGATCAATAATTACTAAGGTGCATTTTATATTTTTATTATAATTAAGACACCGATCAACAGAGATCCGATAGTATATTGGCGAGAGCGTTGGGCTTCCATGAGTGTCGCCCTGGGTTCAAATCCCAGCCGGAAAGGAAATCTTAAATGCAAATATTTTTTTCTAATTTTATAATTCTTTTTTTTTATTTTTCCCTTTTGCGAAGTCAGTCAGTCAGTCTGACTGTCAATCAGTCAAGCACTCAGTCATTCAGTCTCAGTCAGTCAGTCCAGTCAGTCAGTCACTCAGTCAGTCAATTAGTCCTTCAGCCAGTCATTTAGTCTCAGTCAGTCAGTCATTCAGTCAGTCAGTCAGTCAGGCAGTCAGTCAGTCAGTCAGTCGGTCAGTCCTGTGCAGTCAGTTAGTCACTAAAGCAGTCAGTCAGTCTCAGTCAGTCAGTCAGTCAGTCAGTCCAGTCCAGTCTCAGTCAGTCAGTCAGTCAGTCTCGGTCAGTCAGTCAGTCAGTCATTCAGTCAGTCAGTCAGTCAGGCAGTCAGTCAGTCGGTCAGCCTTATTCAGTCAGTCTGTCAGTCAGTCAGTCGGTCAGTCCTGTCCAGTCAGTTAGTCAGTCAAGCAGTCAGTCAGGTAGTCAAGCAGTCAGTCAGTCAGTGTCAGTCAGTCATTTAGTCATTCAGTCAGTCAGTGAAATAGCCAGTCAGAGAGTCAAGCAGTCAGTCAGTCAGTCTCAGTCAGTCAGTTAGTCAGTCAGTCAGTCAGTCAGTCAGTCAGTCAGTCAGTCCAGTCTCAGTCAGTCAGGCAGTTAGTCAGTCAGTCTCGGTCAGTCAGTGAGTCAGTCAGTCAGTATCAGTCAGTCAGTGAGTCAGTCTGTCAGTCAGGCAGTATCTGTCAGGCAGTAAGACTCCGCTCGACAGAACTCCGATAGCCTAATGGCTAGACCGCTGGTCTTCCAAGCGAGTGGCCTGGGTTCGAGTCCCAGCCGGAGCGAATATCTTCAATGTATATATTTCTTTTCTAATTTGAAAATTCTTTTTTTTTCAATTTCTTTCCTTTGCAATTATTGATTATTTATGTAGGGAAGAAAATTCTGAGTCAGTTTAATTTTTCGACACGAAGATTTCAAAGTGTTTAAATAAACAATTACCAAGGTGCATTTTTTGTTTTTATTATATTTAAAACTCCCACCGACAGAGCTCCCATAGACTAATGGCTAGAGTGTTAGGCTTCCAAGCGAGTGGCCCTGGGTTCGAGTCCCAGCCTGAACGAAAATCTTCAATGTATACTTTCAGTTTCTAATTTGAAATTTCTTCTTCTTTTTTTTTTAATTTTTCTCTTTTGCGAATATTGATTATTTATGTAGGGAGAAAAATTCTGAGTCAGTTTAATTATTCGACCTGTAAATTTCAAAGTGTTTGAATCAATAATTACCAAGGTGCATTTTTTGTTTTTATTATATTTAATACTTCCATCGACAGAGCTCTGATAGCCTAATGGCTAGACCGTTGGGTTCCAAGCGCGTGGTACTGGGTTCGAGTCCCGGCCGGAACGAAAATCTTCCATGTATATATTTCTCTTCTAATTTGAAGATTCTTTTTTTTATCAATTTCTTTCTTTTGCAAATATGGATTATTTATGTACGGAAGAAAATTCTGAGTCAGTTTAATCATTCGACCTTTAGATTTCAAAGATTTTAGATCAATAATTACTAAGGTGCATTTTTTGTTTTTATTATAATTAAGACACCGATCAACAGAGATCCGATAATATATTGGCGAGAGCGTTGGGCTTCCATGAGTGTCGCCCTGGGTTCAAATCCCAGCCGGAAAGGAAATCTTAAATGCAAATATTTTTTTCTAATTTTATAATTCTTTTTTTTTATTTTTCCCTTTTGCGAAGTCAGTCAGTCAGTCTGACAGTCAATCAGTCAAGCACTCAGTCATTCAGTCTCAGTCAGTCAGTCCAGTCAGTCAGTCACTCAGTCAGTCAGTTAGTCCTTCAGCCAGTCAGTCGAGCAGTCAGTCATTTAGTCTCAGTCAGTCAGTCATTCAGTCAGTCAGTCAGTCAGGCAGTCAGTCAGTCAGTCAGTCAGTCCTGTGCAGTCAGTTAGTCACTAAAGCAGTCAGTCAGTCTCAGTCAGTCAGTCAGTCAGTCAGTCCAGTCCAGTCTCAGTCAGTCAGTCAGTCAGTCTCGGTCAGTCAGTCAGTCAGTCATTCAGTCAGTCAGTCAGTCAGGCAGTCAGTCAGTCGGTCAGCCTTATTCAGTCAGTCAGTCAGTCAGCCTTATTCAGTCAGTCTGTCAGTCATCCTTATTCAGTCCGTCTGTCAGTCAGTCAGTCGGTCAGTCCTGTCCAGTCAGTTAGTCAGTCAAGCAGTCAGTCAGGTAGTCAAGCAGTCAGTCAGTCAGTGTCAGTCAGTCATTTAGTCATTCAGTCAGTCAGTGAAATAGCCCGTCAGAGAGTCAAGCAGTCAGTCAGTCAGTCTCAGTCAGTCAGTTAGTCAGTCAGTCAGTCAGTCAGTCAGTCCAGTCTCAGTCAGTCAGGCAGTTAGTCAGTCAGTCTCGGTCAGTCAGTGAGTCAGTCAGTCAGTATCAGTCAGTCAGTGAGTCAGTCTGTCAGTCAGGCAGTATCAGTCAGGCAGTAAGACTCCGCTCGACAGAACTCCGATAGCCTAATGGCTAGACCGCTGGTCTTCCAAGCGAGTGGCCTGGGTTCGAGTCCCAGCCGGAGCGAATATCTTCAATGTATATATTTCTTTTCTAATTTGAAAATTCTTTTTTTTTTTCAATTTCTTTCCTTTGCAATTATTGATTATTTATGTAGGGAAGAAAATTCTTAGTCAGTTTAATTTTTCGACACGAAGATTTCAAAGTGTTTAAATAAACAATTACCAAGGTGCATTTTTTGTTTTTATTATATTTAAAACTCCCACCGACAGAGCTCCCATAGACTAATGGCTAGAGTGTTAGGCTTCCAAGCGAGTGGCCCTGGGTTCGAGTCCCAGCCTGAACGAAAATCTTCAATGTATACTTTTAGTTTCTAATTTGAAATTTCTTCTTCTTTTTTTTTTTAATTTTTCTCTTTTGCGAATATTGATTATTTATGGTGGGAGAAAAATTCTGAGTCAGTTTAATTATTCGACCTATAAATTTCAAAGTGTTTGAATCAATAATTACCAAGGTGCATTTTTTGTTTTTATTATATTTAAGACTTCCATCGACAGAGCTCCGATAGCCTAATGGCTAGACCGTTGGGTTCCTAGCGCGTGGTACTGGGTTCGAGTCCCGGCCGGAAAGGAAATCTTAAATGCAAATATTTTTTTATAATTCTTTTTTTTTATTTTTCCCTTTTGCGAAGTCAGTCAGTCAGTCTGACAGTCAATCAGTCAAGCACTCAGTCATTCAGTCTCAGTCAGTCAGTCCAGTCAGTCAGTCACTCAGTCAATCAGTTAGTCCTTCAGCCAGTCAGTCAAGCAGTCAGTCATTTAGTCTCAGTCAGTCAGTCATTCAGTCAGTCAGTCAGTCAGGCAGTCAGTCAGTCAGTCAGTCGGTCAGTCCTGTGCAGTCAGTTAGTCACTAAAGCAGTCAGTCAGTCTCAGTCAGTCAGTCAGTCAGTCAGTCCAGTCCAGTCTCAGTCAGTCAGTCAGTCAGTCTCGGTCAGTCAGTCAGTCAGTCATTCAGTCAGTCAGTCAGTCAGGCAGTCAGTCAGTCGGTCAGCCTTATTCAGTCAGTCTGTCAGTCAGTCAGTCAGTCAGCCTTATTCAGTCAGTCTGTCAGTCATCCTTATTCAGTCAGTCTGTCAGTCAGTCAGTCGGTCAGTCCTGTCCAGTCAGTTAGTCAGTCAAGCAGTCAGTCAGGTAGTCAAGCAGTCAGTCAGTCAGTGTCAGTCAGTCATTTAGTCATTCAGTCAGTCAGTGAAATAGCCAGTCAGAGAGTCAAGCAGTCAGTCAGTCAGTCTCAGTCAGTCAGTTAGTCAGTCAGTCAGTCAGTCAGTCAGTCAGTCCAGTCTCAGTCAGTCAGGCAGTTAGTCAGTCAGTCTCGGTCAGTCAGTGAGTCAGTCAGTCAGTATCAGTCAGTCAGTGAGTCAGTCTGTCAGTCAGGCAGTATCAGTCAGGCAGTAAGACTCCGCTCGACAGAACTCCGATAGCCTAATGGCTAGACCGCTGGTCTTCCAAGCGAGTGGCCTGGGTTCGAGTCCCAGCCGGAGCGAATATCTTCAATGTATATATTTCTTTTCTAATTTGAAAATTCTTTTTTTTTTCAATTTCTTTCTTTTGCAAACATGGATTATTTATGTACGGAAGAAAATTCTGAGTCAGTTTAATCATTCGACCTTTAGATTTCAAAGATTTTAGATCAATAATTACTAAGGTGCATTTTTTGTTTTTATTATAATTAAGACACCGATCAACAGAGATCCGATAGTATATTGGCGAGAGCGTTGGGCTTCCATGAGTGTCGCCCTGGGTTCAAATCCCAGCCGGAAAGGAAATCTTAAATGCAAATATTTTTTTCTAATTTTATAATTCTTTTTTTTTTATTTTTCCCTTTTGCGAAGTCAGTCAGTCAGTCTGACAGTCAATCAGTCAAGCACTCAGTCATTCAGTCTCAGTCAGTCAGTCCAGTCAGTCAGTCACTCAGTCAGTCAGTTAGTCCTTCAGCCAGTCAGTCAAGCAGTCAGTCATTTAGTCTCAGTCAGTCAGTCATTCAGTCAGTCAGTCAGTCAGGCAGTCAGTCAGTCAGTCAGTCGGTCAGTCCTGTGCTGTCAGTTAGTCACTAAAGCAGTCAGTCAGTCTCAGTCAGTCAGTCAGTCAGTCAGTCCAGTCCAGTCTCGGTCAGTCAGTCAGCCAGTCTCGGTCAGTCAGTCAGTCAGTCATTCAGTCAGTCAGTCAGTCAGGCAGTCAGTCAGTCGGTCAGCCTTATTCAGTCAGTCAGTCAGTCAGTCAGTCAGCCTTATTCAGTCAGTCTGTCAGTCATCCTTATTCAGTCAGTCTGTCAGTCAGTCAGTCGGTCAGTCCTGTCCAGTCAGTTAGTCAGTCAAGCAGTCAGTCAGGTAGTCAAGCAGTCAGTCAGTCAGTGTCAGTCAGTCATTTAGTCATTCAGTCAGTCAGTGAAATAGCCAGTCAGAGAGTCAAGCAGTCAGTCAGTCAGTCTCAGTCAGTCAGTTAGTCAGTCAGTCAGTCAGTCAGTCAGTCAGTCCAGTCTCAGTCAGTCAGGCAGTTAGTCAGTCAGTCTCGGTCAGTCAGTGAGTCAGTCAGTCAGTATCAGTCAGTCAGTGAGTCAGTCAGTCAGTCAGGCAGTATCAGTCAGGCAGTAAGACTCCGCTCGACAGAACTCCGATAGCCTAATGGCTAGACCGCTGGTCTTCCAAGCGAGTGGCCTGGGTTCGAGTCCCAGCCGGAGCGAATATCTTCAATGTATATATTTCTTTTCTAATTTGAAAATTCTTTTTTTTTTCAATTTCTTTATTTTGCAATTATTGATTATTTATGTAGGGAAGAAAATTCTGAGTCAGTTTAATCATTCGACCTTTAGATTTCAAAGATTTTAGATCAATAATTACTAAGGTGCATTTTTTGTTTTTATTATAATTCAGACACCGATCAACAGAGATCCGATAGTATATTGGCGAGAGCGTTAGGCTTCCATGAGTGTCGCCCTGGGTTCAAATCCCAGCCGGAAAGGAAATCTTAAATGCAAATATTTTTTTCTAATTTTATAATTCTTTTTTTTATTTTTCCCTTTTGCGAAGTCAGTCAGTCAGTCTGACAGTCAATCAGTCAAGCACTCAGTCATTCAGTCTCAGTCAGTCAGTCTTTCAGTCAGTCAGTCAGTCAGTCAGTCAGTCAGTCGGTCAGTCCTGTGCAGTCAGTTAGTCACTAAAGCAGTCAGTCAGTCTCAGTCAGTCAGTCAGTCAGTCCAGTCCAGTCTCAGTCAGTCAGTCAGTCAGTCTCGGTCAGTCAGTCAGTCAGTCATTCAGTCAGTCAGTCAGTCAGGCAGTCAGTCAGTCGGTCAGCCTTATTCAGTCAGTCTGTCAGTCAGTCAGTCAGTCAGCCTTATTCAGTCAGTCTGTCAGTCATCCTTATTCAGTCCGTCTGTCAGTCAGTCAGTCGGTCAGTCCTGTCCAGTCAGTTAGTCAGTCAAGCAGTCAGTCAGGTAGTCAAGCAGTCAGTCAGTCAGTGTCAGTCAGTCATTTAGTCATTCAGTCAGTCAGTGAAATAGCCCGTCAGAGAGTCAAGCAGTCAGTCAGTCAGTCTCAGTCAGTCAGTTAGTCAGTCAGTCAGTCAGTCAGTCAGTCCAGTCTCAGTCAGTCAGGCAGTTAGTCAGTCAGTCTCGGTCAGTCAGTGAGTCAGTCAGTCAGTATCAGTCAGTCAGTGAGTCAGTCTGTCAGTCAGGCAGTATCAGTCAGGCAGTAAGACTCCGCTCGACAGAACTCCGATAGCCTAATGGCTAGACCGCTGGTCTTCCAAGCGAGTGGCCTGGGTTCGAGTCCCAGCCGGAGCGAATATCTTCAATGTATATATTTCTTTTCTAATTTGAAAATTCTTTTTTTTTTCAATTTCTTTCCTTTGCAATTATTGATTATTTATGTAGGGAAGAAAATTCTTAGTCAGTTTAATTTTTCGACACGAAGATTTCAAAGTGTTTAAATAAACAATTACCAAGGTGCATTTTTTGTTTTTATTATATTTAAAACTCCCACCGACAGAGCTCCCATAGACTAATGGCTAGAGTGTTAGGCTTCCAAGCGAGTGGCCCTGGGTTCGAGTCCCAGCCTGAACGAAAATCTTCAATGTATACTTTTAGTTTCTAATTTGAAATTTCTTCTTCTTTTTTTTTTTAATTTTTCTCTTTTGCGAATATTGATTATTTATGGTGGGAGAAAAATTCTGAGTCAGTTTAATTATTCGACCTATAAATTTCAAAGTGTTTGAATCAATAATTACCAAGGTGCATTTTTTGTTTTTATTATATTTAAGACTTCCATCGACAGAGCTCCGATAGCCTAATGGCTAGACCGTTGGGTTCCTAGCGCGTGGTACTGGGTTCGAGTCCCGGCCGGAAAGGAAATCTTAAATGCAAATATTTTTTTATAATTCTTTTTTTTTATTTTTCCCTTTTGCGAAGTCAGTCAGTCAGTCTGACAGTCAATCAGTCAAGCACTCAGTCATTCAGTCTCAGTCAGTCAGTCCAGTCAGTCAGTCACTCAGTCAATCAGTTAGTCCTTCAGCCAGTCAGTCAAGCAGTCAGTCATTTAGTCTCAGTCAGTCAGTCATTCAGTCAGTCAGTCAGTCAGGCAGTCAGTCAGTCAGTCAGTCGGTCAGTCCTGTGCAGTCAGTTAGTCACTAAAGCAGTCAGTCAGTCTCAGTCAGTCAGTCAGTCAGTCAGTCCAGTCCAGTCTCAGTCAGTCAGTCAGTCAGTCTCGGTCAGTCAGTCAGTCAGTCATTCAGTCAGTCAGTCAGTCAGGCAGTCAGTCAGTCGGTCAGCCTTATTCAGTCAGTCTGTCAGTCAGTCAGTCGGTCAGTCCTGTCCAGTCAGTTAGTCAGTCAAGCAGTCAGTCAGGTAGTCAAGCAGTCAGTCAGTCAGTGTCAGTCAGTCATTTAGTCATTCAGTCAGTCAGTGAAATAGCCAGTCAGAGAGTCAAGCAGTCAGTCAGTCAGTCTCAGTCAGTCAGTTAGTCAGTCAGTCAGTCAGTCAGTCAGTCAGTCAGTCAGTCCAGTCTCAGTCAGTCAGGCAGTTAGTCAGTCAGTCTCGGTCAGTCAGTGAGTCAGTCAGTCAGTATCAGTCAGTCAGTGAGTCAGTCTGTCAGTCAGGCAGTATCTGTCAGGCAGTAAGACTCCGCTCGACAGAACTCCGATAGCCTAATGGCTAGACCGCTGGTCTTCCAAGCGAGTGGCCTGGGTTCGAGTCCCAGCCGGAGCGAATATCTTCAATGTATATATTTCTTTTCTAATTTGAAAATTCTTTTTTTTTCAATTTCTTTCCTTTGCAATTATTGATTATTTATGTAGGGAAGAAAATTCTGAGTCAGTTTAATTTTTCGACACGAAGATTTCAAAGTGTTTAAATAAACAATTACCAAGGTGCATTTTTTGTTTTTATTATATTTAAAACTCCCACCGACAGAGCTCCCATAGACTAATGGCTAGAGTGTTAGGCTTCCAAGCGAGTGGCCCTGGGTTCGAGTCCCAGCCTGAACGAAAATCTTCAATGTATACTTTCAGTTTCTAATTTGAAATTTCTTCTTCTTTTTTTTTTAATTTTTCTCTTTTGCGAATATTGATTATTTATGTAGGGAGAAAAATTCTGAGTCAGTTTAATTATTCGACCTGTAAATTTCAAAGTGTTTGAATCAATAATTACCAAGGTGCATTTTTTGTTTTTATTATATTTAATACTTCCATCGACAGAGCTCTGATAGCCTAATGGCTAGACCGTTGGGTTCCAAGCGCGTGGTACTGGGTTCGAGTCCCGGCCGGAACGAAAATCTTCCATGTATATATTTCTCTTCTAATTTGAAGATTCTTTTTTTTTTCAATTTCTTTCTTTTGCAAATATGGATTATTTATGTACGGAAGAAAATTCTGAGTCAGTTTAATCATTCGACCTTTAGATTTCAAAGATTTTAGATCAATAATTACTAAGGTGCATTTTTTGTTTTTATTATAATTAAGACACCGATCAACAGAGATCCGATAATATATTGGCGAGAGCGTTGGGCTTCCATGAGTGTCGCCCTGGGTTCAAATCCCAGCCGGAAAGGAAATCTTAAATGCAAATATTTTTTTCTAATTTTATAATTCTTTTTTTTTATTTTTCCCTTTTGCGAAGTCAGTCAGTCAGTCTGACAGTCAATCAGTCAAGCACTCAGTCATTCAGTCTCAGTCAGTCAGTCCAGTCAGTCAGTCACTCAGTCAGTCAGTTAGTCCTTCAGCCAGTCAGTCGAGCAGTCAGTCATTTAGTCTCAGTCAGTCAGTCATTCAGTCAGTCAGTCAGTCAGGCAGTCAGTCAGTCAGTCAGTCAGTCCTGTGCAGTCAGTTAGTCACTAAAGCAGTCAGTCAGTCTCAGTCAGTCAGTCAGTCAGTCAGTCCAGTCCAGTCTCAGTCAGTCAGTCAGTCAGTCTCGGTCAGTCAGTCAGTCAGTCATTCAGTCAGTCAGTCAGTCAGGCAGTCAGTCAGTCGGTCAGCCTTATTCAGTCAGTCAGTCAGTCAGCCTTATTCAGTCAGTCTGTCAGTCATCCTTATTCAGTCCGTCTGTCAGTCAGTCAGTCGGTCAGTCCTGTCCAGTCAGTTAGTCAGTCAAGCAGTCAGTCAGGTAGTCAAGCAGTCAGTCAGTCAGTGTCAGTCAGTCATTTAGTCATTCAGTCAGTCAGTGAAATAGCCCGTCAGAGAGTCAAGCAGTCAGTCAGTCAGTCTCAGTCAGTCAGTTAGTCAGTCAGTCAGTCAGTCAGTCAGTCCAGTCTCAGTCAGTCAGGCAGTTAGTCAGTCAGTCTCGGTCAGTCAGTGAGTCAGTCAGTCAGTATCAGTCAGTCAGTGAGTCAGTCTGTCAGTCAGGCAGTATCAGTCAGGCAGTAAGACTCCGCTCGACAGAACTCCGATAGCCTAATGGCTAGACCGCTGGTCTTCCAAGCGAGTGGCCTGGGTTCGAGTCCCAGCCGGAGCGAATATCTTCAATGTATATATTTCTTTTCTAATTTGAAAATTCTTTTTTTTTTTCAATTTCTTTCCTTTGCAATTATTGATTATTTATGTAGGGAAGAAAATTCTTAGTCAGTTTAATTTTTCGACACGAAGATTTCAAAGTGTTTAAATAAACAATTACCAAGGTGCATTTTTTGTTTTTATTATATTTAAAACACCCACCGACAGAGCTCCCATAGACTAATGGCTAGAGTGTTAGGCTTCCAAGCGAGTGGCCCTGGGTTCGAGTCCCAGCCTGAACGAAAATCTTCAATGTATACTTTTAGTTTCTAATTTGAAATTTCTTCTTCTTTTTTTTTTTAATTTTTCTCTTTTGCGAATATTGATTATTTATGGTGGGAGAAAAATTCTGAGTCAGTTTAATTATTCGACCTATAAATTTCAAAGTGTTTGAATCAATAATTACCAAGGTGCATTTTTTGTTTTTATTATATTTAAGACTTCCATCGACAGAGCTCCGATAGCCTAATGGCTAGACCGTTGGGTTCCTAGCGCGTGGTACTGGGTTCGAGTCCCGGCCGGAAAGGAAATCTTAAATGCAAATATTTTTTTATAATTCTTTTTTTTTATTTTTCCCTTTTGCGAAGTCAGTCAGTCAGTCTGACAGTCAATCAGTCAAGCACTCAGTCATTCAGTCTCAGTCAGTCAGTCCAGTCAGTCAGTCACTCAGTCAATCAGTTAGTCCTTCAGCCAGTCAGTCAAGCAGTCAGTCATTTAGTCTCAGTCAGTCAGTCATTCAGTCAGTCAGTCAGTCAGGCAGTCAGTCAGTCAGTCAGTCGGTCAGTCCTGTGCAGTCAGTTAGTCACTAAAGCAGTCAGTCAGTCTCAGTCAGTCAGTCAGTCAGTCAGTCCAGTCCAGTCTCAGTCAGTCAGTCAGTCAGTCTCGGTCAGTCAGTCAGTCAGTCATTCAGTCAGTCAGTCAGTCAGGCAGTCAGTCAGTCGGTCAGCTTTATTCAGTCAGTCTGTCAGTCAGTCAGTCAGTCAGCCTTATTCAGTCAGTCTGTCAGTCATCCTTATTCAGTCAGTCTGTCAGTCAGTCAGTCGGTCAGTCCTGTCCAGTCAGTTAGTCAGTCAAGCAGTCAGTCAGGTAGTCAAGCAGTCAGTCAGTCAGTGTCAGTCAGTCATTTAGTCATTCAGTCAGTCAGTGAAATAGCCAGTCAGAGAGTCAAGCAGTCAGTCAGTCAGTCTCAGTCAGTCAGTTAGTCAGTCAGTCAGTCAGTCAGTCAGTCAGTCCAGTCTCAGTCAGTCAGGCAGTTAGTCAGTCAGTCTCGGTCAGTCAGTGAGTCAGTCAGTCAGTATCAGTCAGTCAGTGAGTCAGTCTGTCAGTCAGGCAGTATCAGTCAGGCAGTAAGACTCCGCTCGACAGAACTCCGATAGCCTAATGGCTAGACCGCTGGTCTTCCAAGCGAGTGGCCTGGGTTCGAGTCCCAGCCGGAGCGAATATCTTCAATGTATATATTTCTTTTCTAATTTGAAAATTCTTTTTTTTTTCAATTTCTTTCTTTTGCAAACATGGATTATTTATGTACGGAAGAAAATTCTGAGTCAGTTTAATCATTCGACCTTTAGATTTCAAAGATTTTAGATCAATAATTACTAAGGTGCATTTTTTGTTTTTATTATAATTAAGACACCGATCAACAGAGATCCGATAGTATATTGGCGAGAGCGTTGGGCTTCCATGAGTGTCGCCCTGGGTTCAAATCCCAGCCGGAAAGGAAATCTTAAATGCAAATATTTTTTTCTAATTTTATAATTCTTTTTTTTTTATTTTTCCCTTTTGCGAAGTCAGTCAGTCAGTCTGACAGTCAATCAGTCAAGCACTCAGTCATTCAGTCTCAGTCAGTCAGTCCAGTCAGTCAGTCACTCAGTCAGTCAGTTAGTCCTTCAGCCAGTCAGTCAAGCAGTCAGTCATTTAGTCTCAGTCAGTCAGTCATTCAGTCAGTCAGTCAGTCAGGCAGTCAGTCAGTCAGTCAGTCGGTCAGTCCTGTGCTGTCAGTTAGTCACTAAAGCAGTCAGTCAGTCTCAGTCAGTCAGTCAGTCAGTCAGTCCAGTCCAGTCTCGGTCAGTCAGTCAGTCAGTCTCGGTCAGTCAGTCAGTCAGTCATTCAGTCAGTCAGTCAGTCAGGCAGTCAGTCAGTCGGTCAGCCTTATTCAGTCAGTCAGTCAGTCAGTCAGTCAGCCTTATTCAGTCAGTCTGTCAGTCATCCTTATTCAGTCAGTCTGTCAGTCAGTCAGTCGGTCAGTCCTGTCCAGTCAGTTAGTCAGTCAAGCAGTCAGTCAGGTAGTCAAGCAGTCAGTCAGTCAGTGTCAGTCAGTCATTTAGTCATTCAGTCAGTCAGTGAAATAGCCAGTCAGAGAGTCAAGCAGTCAGTCAGTCAGTCTCAGTCAGTCAGTTAGTCAGTCAGTCAGTCAGTCAGTCAGTCCAGTCTCAGTCAGTCAGGCAGTTAGTCAGTCAGTCTCGGTCAGTCAGTGAGTCAGTCAGTCAGTATCAGTCAGTCAGTGAGTCAGTCAGTCAGTCAGGCAGTATCAGTCAGGCAGTAAGACTCCGCTCGACAGAACTCCGATAGCCTAATGGCTAGACCGCTGGTCTTCCAAGCGATTGGCCTGGGTTCGAGTCCCAGCCGGAGCGAATATCTTCAATGTATATATTTCTTTTCTAATTTGAAAATTCTTTTTTTTTTCAATTTCTTTATTTTGCAATTATTGATTATTTATGTAGGGAAGAAAATTCTGAGTCAGTTTAATCATTCGACCTTTAGATTTCAAAGATTTTAGATCAATAATTACTAAGGTGCATTTTTTGTTTTTATTATAATTCAGACACCGATCAACAGAGATCCGATAGTATATTGGCGAGAGCGTTAGGCTTCCATGAGTGTCGCCCTGGGTTCAAATCCCAGCCGGAAAGGAAATCTTAAATGCAAATATTTTTTTCTAATTTTATAATTCTTTTTTTTATTTTTCCCTTTTGCGAAGTCAGTCAGTCAGTCTGACAGTCAATCAGTCAAGCACTCAGTCATTCAGTCTCAGTCAGTCAGTCTTTCAGTCAGTCAGTCAGTCAGTCAGTCAGTCAGTCGGTCAGTCCTGTGCAGTCAGTTAGTCACTAAAGCAGTCAGTCAGTCTCAGTCAGTCAGTCAGTCAGTCCAGTCCAGTCTCAGTCAGTCAGTCAGTCAGTCTCGGTCAGTCAGTCAGTCAGTCATTCAGTCAGTCAGTCAGTCAGGCAGTCAGTCAGTCGGTCAGCCTTATTCAGTCAGTCTGTCAGTCAGTCAGTCAGCCTTATTCAGTCAGTCTGTCAGTCATCCTTATTCAGTCCGTCTGTCAGTCAGTCAGTCGGTCAGTCCTGTCCAGTCAGTTAGTCAGTCAAGCAGTCAGTCAGGTAGTCAAGCAGTCAGTCAGTCAGTGTCAGTCAGTCATTTAGTCATTCAGTCAGTCAGTGAAATAGCCCGTCAGAGAGTCAAGCAGTCAGTCAGTCAGTCTCAGTCAGTCAGTTAGTCAGTCAGTCAGTCAGTCAGTCAGTCCAGTCTCAGTCAGTCAGGCAGTTAGTCAGTCAGTCTCGGTCAGTCAGTGAGTCAGTCAGTCAGTATCAGTCAGTCAGTGAGTCAGTCTGTCAGTCAGGCAGTATCAGTCAGGCAGTAAGACTCCGCTCGACAGAACTCCGATAGCCTAATGGCTAGACCGCTGGTCTTCCAAGCGAGTGGCCTGGGTTCGAGTCCCAGCCGGAGCGAATATCTTCAATGTATATATTTCTTTTCTAATTTGAAAATTCTTTTTTTTTTTCAATTTCTTTCCTTTGCAATTATTGATTATTTATGTAGGGAAGAAAATTCTTAGTCAGTTTAATTTTTCGACACGAAGATTTCAAAGTGTTTAAATAAACAATTACCAAGGTGCATTTTTTGTTTTTATTATATTTAAAACTCCCACCGACAGAGCTCCCATAGACTAATGGCTAGAGTGTTAGGCTTCCAAGCGAGTGGCCCTGGGTTCGAGTCCCAGCCTGAACGAAAATCTTCAATGTATACTTTTAGTTTCTAATTTGAAATTTCTTCTTCTTTTTTTTTTAAATTTTTCTCTTTTGCGAATATTGATTATTTATGGTGGGAGAAAAATTCTGAGTCAGTTTAATTATTCGACCTATAAATTTCAAAGTGTTTGAATCAATAATTACCAAGGTGCATTTTTTGTTTTTATTATATTTAAGACTTCCATCGACAGAGCTCCGATAGCCTAATGGCTAGACCGTTGGGTTCCTAGCGCGTGGTACTGGGTTCGAGTCCCGGCCGGAAAGGAAATCTTAAATGCAGATATTTTTTTATAATTCTTTTTTTTTATTTTTCCCTTTTGCGAAGTCAGTCAGTCAGTCTGACAGTCAATCAGTCAAGCACTCAGTCATTCAGTCTCAGTCAGTCAGTCCAGTCAGTCAGTCACTCAGTCAATCAGTTAGTCCTTCAGCCAGTCAGTCAAGCAGTCAGTCATTTAGTCTCAGTCAGTCAGTCATTCAGTCAGTCAGTCAGTCAGGCAGTCAGTCAGTCAGTCAGTCGGTCAGTCCTGTGCAGTCAGTTAGTCACTAAAGCAGTCAGTCAGTCTCAGTCAGTCAGTCAGTCAGTCAGTCCAGTCCAGTCTCAGTCAGTCAGTCAGTCAGTCTCGGTCAGTCAGTCAGTCAGTCATTCAGTCAGTCAGTCAGTCAGGCAGTCAGTCAGTCGGTCAGCCTTATTCAGTCAGTCTGTCAGTCAGTCAGTCAGTCAGCCTTATTCAGTCAGTCTGTCAGTCATCCTTATTCAGTCAGTCTGTCAGTCAGTCAGTCGGTCAGTCCTGTCCAGTCAGTTAGTCAGTCAAGCAGTCAGTCAGGTAGTCAAGCAGTCAGTCAGTCAGTGTCAGTCAGTCATTTAGTCATTCAGTCAGTCAGTGAAATAGCCAGTCAGAGAGTCAAGCAGTCAGTCAGTCAGTCTCAGTCAGTCAGTTAGTCAGTCAGTCAGTCAGTCAGTCAGTCAGTCCAGTCTCAGTCAGTCAGGCAGTTAGTCAGTCAGTCTCGGTCAGTCAGTGAGTCAGTCAGTCAGTATCAGTCAGTCAGTGAGTCAGTCTGTCAGTCAGGCAGTATCAGTCAGGCAGTAAGACTCCGCTCGACAGAACTCCGATAGCCTAATGGCTAGACCGCTGGTCTTCCAAGCGAGTGGCCTGGGTTCGAGTCCCAGCCGGAGCGAATATCTTCAATGTATATATTTCTTTTCTAATTTGAAAATTCTTTTTTTTTTCAATTTCTTTCTTTTGCAAACATGGATTATTTATGTACGGAAGAAAATTCTGAGTCAGTTTAATCATTCGACCTTTAGATTTCAAAGATTTTAGATCAATAATTACTAAGGTGCATTTTTTGTTTTTATTATAATTAAGACACCGATCAACAGAGATCCGATAGTATATTGGCGAGAGCGTTGGGCTTCCATGAGTGTCGCCCTGGGTTCAAATCCCAGCCGGAAAGGAAATCTTAAATGCAAATATTTTTTTCTAATTTTATAATTCTTTTTTTTTTATTTTTCCCTTTTGCGAAGTCAGTCAGTCAGTCTGACAGTCAATCAGTCAAGCACTCAGTCATTCAGTCTCAGTCAGTCAGTCCAGTCAGTCAGTCACTCAGTCAGTCAGTTAGTCCTTCAGCCAGTCAGTCAAGCAGTCAGTCATTTAGTCTCAGTCAGTCAGTCATTCAGTCAGTCAGTCAGTCAGGCAGTCAGTCAGTCAGTCAGTCGGTCAGTCCTGTGCTGTCAGTTAGTCACTAAAGCAGTCAGTCAGTCTCAGTCAGTCAGTCAGTCAGTCAGTCCAGTCCAGTCTCGGTCAGTCAGTCAGTCAGTCTCGGTCAGTCAGTCAGTCAGTCATTCAGTCAGTCAGTCAGTCAGGCAGTCAGTCAGTCGGTCAGCCTTATTCAGTCAGTCAGTCAGTCAGTCAGTCAGCCTTATTCAGTCAGTCTGTCAGTCATCCTTATTCAGTCAGTCTGTCAGTCAGTCAGTCGGTCAGTCCTGTCCAGTCAGTTAGTCAGTCAAGCAGTCAGTCAGGTAGTCAAGCAGTCAGTCAGTCAGTGTCAGTCAGTCATTTAGTCATTCAGTCAGTCAGTGAAATAGCCAGTCAGAGAGTCAAGCAGTCAGTCAGTCAGTCTCAGTCAGTCAGTTAGTCAGTCAGTCAGTCAGTCAGTCAGTCAGTCCAGTCTCAGTCAGTCAGGCAGTTAGTCAGTCAGTCTCGGTCAGTCAGTGAGTCAGTCAGTCAGTATCAGTCAGTCAGTGAGTCAGTCAGTCAGTCAGGCAGTATCAGTCAGGCAGTAAGACTCCGCTCGACAGAACTCCGATAGCCTAATGGCTAGACCGCTGGTCTTCCAAGCGAGTGGCCTGGGTTCGAGTCCCAGCCGGAGCGAATATCTTCAATGTATATATTTCTTTTCTAATTTGAAAATTCTTTTTTTTTTCAATTTCTTTATTTTGCAATTATTGATTATTTATGTAGGGAAGAAAATTCTGAGTCAGTTTAATCATTCGACCTTTAGATTTCAAAGATTTTAGATCAATAATTACTAAGGTGCATTTTTTGTTTTTATTATAATTCAGACACCGATCAACAGAGATCCGATAGTATATTGGCGAGAGCGTTAGGCTTCCATGAGTGTCGCCCTGGGTTCAAATCCCAGCCGGAAAGGAAATCTTAAATGCAAATATTTTTTTCTAATTTTATAATTCTTTTTTTTATTTTTCCCTTTTGCGAAGTCAGTCAGTCAGTCTGACAGTCAATCAGTCAAGCACTCAGTCATTCAGTCTCAGTCAGTCAGTCTTTCAGTCAGTCAGTCAGTCAGTCAGTCAGTCAGTCGGTCAGTCCTGTGCAGTCAGTTAGTCACTAAAGCAGTCAGTCAGTCTCAGTCAGTCAGTCAGTCAGTCCAGTCCAGTCTCAGTCAGTCAGTCAGTCAGTCTCGGTCAGTCAGTCAGTCAGTCATTCAGTCAGTCAGTCAGTCAGGCAGTCAGTCAGTCGGTCAGCCTTATTCAGTCAGTCTGTCAGTCAGTCAGTCAGTCAGCCTTATTCAGTCAGTCTGTCAGTCATCCTTATTCAGTCAGTCTGTCAGTCAGTCAGTCGGTCAGTCCTGTCCAGTCAGTTAGTCAGTCAAGCAGTCAGTCAGGTAGTCAAGCAGTCAGTCAGTCAGTGTCAGTCAGTCATTTAGTCATTCAGTCAGTCAGTGAAATAGCCAGTCAGAGAGTCAAGCAGTCAGTCAGTCAGTCTCAGTCAGTCAGTTAGTCAGTCAGTCAGTCAGTCAGTCAGTCAGTCCAGTCTCAGTCAGTCAGGCAGTTAGTCAGTCAGTCTCGGTCAGTCAGTGAGTCAGTCAGTCAGTGAGTCAGTCTGTCAGTCAGGCAGTATCATTCAGGCAGTAAGACTCCGCTCGACAGAACTCCGATAGCCTAATGGCTAGACCGCTGGTCTTCCAAGCGAGTGGCCTGGGTTCGAGTCCCAGCCGGAGCGAATATCTTCAATGTATATATTTCTTTTCTAATTTGAAAATTCTTTTTTTTTTCAATTTCTTTCCTTTGCAATTATTGATTATTTATGTAGGGAAGAAAATTCTGAGTCAGTTTAATTTTTCGACACGAAGATTTCAAAGTATTTAAATAAACAATTACCAAGGTGCATTTTTTGTTTTTATTATATTTAAAACTCCCACCGACAGAGCTCCTATAGACTAATGGCTAGAGTGTTAGGCTTCCAAGCGAAAGGCCCTGGGTTCGAGTCCCAGCCTGAACGAAAATCTTCAATGTATACTTTTAGTTTCTAATTTGAAATTTCTTCTTCTTTTTTTTTTAATTTTTCTCTTTTGCGAATATTGATTATTTATGTAGGGAGAAAAATTCTGAGTTAGTTTAATTATTCGACCTGTAAATTTCAAAGTGTTTGAATCAATAATTACCAAGGTGCATTTTTTGTTTTTATTATATTTAAGACTTCCATCGACAGAGCTCCGATAGCCTAATGGCTAGACCGTTGGGTTCCAAGCGCGTGGTACTGGGTTCGAGTCCCGGCCGGAACGAAAATCTTCCATGTATATATTTCTCTTCTAATTTGAAGATTCTTTTTTTTTTCAATTTCTTTCTTTTGCAAACATGGATTATTTATGTACGGAAGAAAATTCTGAGTCAGTTTAATCATTCGACCTTTAGATTTCAAAGATTTTAGATCAATAATTACTAAGGTGCATTTTTTGTTTTTATTATAATTAAGACACCGATCAACAGAGATCCGATAGTATATTGGCGAGAGCGTTGGGCTTCCATGAGTGTCGCCCTGGGTTCAAATCCCAGCCGGAAAGGAAATCTTAAATGCAAATATTTTTTTCTAATTTTATAATTCTTTTTTTTTATTTTTCCCTTTTGCGAAGTCAGTCAGTCAGTCTGACAGTCAATCAGTCAAGCACTCAGTCATTCAGTCTCAGTCAGTCAGTCCAGTCAGTCAGTCACTCAGTCAGTCAGTTAGTCCTTCAGCCAGTCAGTCAAGCAGTCAGTCATTTAGTCTCAGTCAGTCAGTCATTCAGTCAGTCAGTCAGTCAGGCAGTCAGTCAGTCAGTCAGTCGGTCAGTCCTGTGCAGTCAGTTAGTCACTAAAGCAGTCAGTCAGTCTCAGTCAGTCAGTCAGTCAGTCAGTCCAGTCCAGTCTCAGTCAGTCAGTCAGTCAGTCTCGGTCAGTCAGTCAGTCAGTCATTCAGTCAGTCAGTCAGTCAGGCAGTCAGTCAGTCGGTCAGCCTTATTCAGTCAGTCTGTCAGTCAGTCAGTCAGCCTTATTCAGTCAGTCTGTCAGTCATCCTTATTCAGTCAGTCTGTCAGTCAGTCAGTCGGTCAGTCCTGTCCAGTCAGTTAGTCAGTCAAGCAGTCAGTCAGGTAGTCAAGCAGTCAGTCAGTCAGTGTCAGTCAGTCATTTAGTCATTCAGTCAGTCAGTGAAAGAGCCAGTCAGAGAGTCAAGCAGTCAGTCAGTCAGTCTCAGTCAGTCAGTTAGTCAGTCGGTCAGTCAGTCAGTCAGTCAGTCCAGTCTCAGTCAGTCAGGCAGTTAGTCAGTCAGTCTCGGTCAGTCAGTGAGTCAGTCAGTCAGTATCAGTCAGTCAGTGAGTCAGTCTGTCAGTCAGGCAGTATCAGTCAGGCAGTAAGACTCCGCTCGACAGAACTCCGATAGCCTAATGGCTAGACCGCTGGTCTTCCAAGCGAGTGGCCTGGGTTCGAGTCCCAGCCGGAGCGAATATCTTCAATGTATATATTTCTTTTCTAATTTGAAAATTCTTTTTTTTTTCAATTTCTTTCCTTTGCAATTATTGATTATTTATGTAGGGAAGAAAATTCTGAGTCAGTTTAATTTTTCGACACGAAGATTTCAAAGTGTTTAAATAAACAATTACCAAGGTGCATTTTTTGTTTTTATTATATTTAAAACTCCCACCGACAGAGCTCCCATAGACTAATGGCTAGAGTGTTAGGCTTCCAAGCGAGTGGCCCTGGGTTCGAGTCCCAGCCTGAACGAAAATCTTCAATGTATACTTTTAGTTTCTAATTTGAAATTTCTTCTTCTTTTTTTTTAAATTTTTCTCTTTTGCGAATATTGATTATTTATGTAGGGAGAAAAATTCTGAGTCAGTTTAATTATTCGACCTGTAAATTTCAAAGTGTTTGAATCAATAATTACCAAGGTGCATTTTTTGTTTTTATTATATTTAAGACTTCCATCGACAGAGCTCCGATAGCCTAATGGCTAGACCGTTGGGTTCCAAGCGCGTGGTACTGGGTTCGAGTCCCGGCCGGAACGAAAATCTTCCATGTATATATTTCTCTTCTAATTTGAAGATTCTTTTTTTTTTCAATTTCTTTCTTTTGCAAATATGGATTATTTATGTACGGAAGAAAATTCTGAGTCAGTTTAATCATTCGACCTTTAGATTTCAAAGATTTTAGATCAATAATTACTAAGGTGCATTTTTTGTTTTTATTATAATTAAGACACCGATCAACAGAGATCCGATAGTATATTGGCGAGAGCGTTGGGCTTCCATGAGTGTCGCCCTGGGTTCAAATCCCAGCCGGGAAGGAAATCTTAAATGCAAATATTTTTTTCTAATTTTATAAATCTTTTTTTTTTATTTTTCCCTTTTGCGAAGTCAGTCAGTCAGTCTGACAGTCAATCAGTCAAGCACTCAGTCATTCAGTCTCAGTAAGTCAGTCCAGTCAGTCAGTCACTCAGTCAGTCAGTTAGTCCTTCAGCCAGTCAGTCAAGCAGTCAGTCATTTAGTCTCAGTCAGTCAGTCATTCAGTCAGTCATTTAGTCTCAGTCAGTCAGTCATTCAGTCAGTCAGTCAGTCAGGCAGTCAGTCAGTCAGTCAGTCGGTCAGTCCTGTGCAGTCAGTTAGTCACTAAAGCAGTCAGTCAGTCTCAGTCAGTCAGTCAGTCAGTCAGTCCAGTCCAGTCTCAGTCAGTCAGTCTCGGTCAGTCAGTCAGTCAGTCATTCAGTCAGTCAGTCAGTCAGGCAGTCAGTCAGTCGGTCAGCCTTATTCAGTCAGTCTGTCAGTCAGTCAGTCAGTCAGCCTTATTCAGTCAGTCTGTCAGTCATCCTTATTCAGTCAGTCTGTCAGTCAGTCAGTCGGTCAGTTCTGTCCAGTCAGTTAGTCAGTCAAGCAGTCAGTCAGGTAGTCAAGCAGTAGGCAGTCAGGTAGTCAGTCAGTGTCAGTCAGTCATTTAGTCATTCAGTCAGTCAGTGAAATAGCCAGTCAGAGAGTCAAGCAGTCAGTCAGTCAGTCTCAGTCAGTCAGTTAGTCAGTCAGTCAGTCAGTCAGTCCAGTCTCAGTCAGTCAGGCAGTTAGTCAGTCAGTCTCGGTCAGTCAGTGAATCAGTCAGTCAGTATCAGTCAGTCAGTGAGTCAGTCTGTCAGTCAGGCAGTATCAGTCAGGCAGTAAGACTCCGCTCGACAGAACTCCGATAGCCTAATGGCTAGACCGCTGGTCTTCCAAGCGAGTGGCCTGGGTTCGAGTCCCAGCCGGAGCGAATATCTTCAATGTATATATTTCTTTTCTAATTTGAAAATTCTTTTTTTTTCAATTTCTATCCTTTGCAATTATTGATTATTTATGTAGGGAAGAAAATTCTGAGTCAGTTTAAGTTTTCGACACGAAGATTTCAAAGTGTTTAAATAAACAATTACCAAGGTGCATTTTTTGTTTTTATTATATTTAAAACTCCCACCGACAGAGCTCCCATAGACTAATGGCTAGAGTGTTAGGCTTCCAAGCGAGTGTCCCTGGGTTCGAGTCCCAGCCTGAACGAAAATCTTCAATGTATACTTTTAGTTTCTAATTTGAAATTTCTTCTTCTTTTTTTTTTAATTTTTCTCTTTTGCGAATATTGATTATTTATGTAGGGAGAAAAATTCTGAGTCAGTTTAATTATTCGACCTGTAAATTTCAAAGTGTTTGAATCAATAATTACCAAGGTGCATTTTTTGTTTTTATTATATTTAAGACTTCCATCGACAGAGCTCCGATAGCCTAAAGGCTAGACCGTTGGGTTCCTAGCGCGTGGTACTGGGTTCGAGTCCCGGCCGGAAAGGAAATCTTAAATGCAAATATTTTTTTCTAATTTTATAATTCTTTTTTTTTATTTTTCCCTTTTGCGAAGTCAGTCAGTCAGTCTGACAGTCAATCAGTCAAGCACTCAGTCATTCAGTCTCAGTCAGTCAGTCCAGTCAGTCAGTCACTCAGTCAGTTAGTCCTTCAGCCAGTCAGTCAAGCAGTCAGTCATTTAGTCTCAGTCAGTCAGTCATTCAGTCAGTCAGTCAGTCAGGCAGTCAGTCAGTCAGTCAGTCGGTCAGTCCTGTGCAGTCAGTTAGTCACTAAAGCAGTCAGTCAGTCTCAGTCAGTCAGTCAGTCAGTCAGTCAGTCCAGTCCAGTCTCAGTCAGTCAGTCAGTCAGTCTCGGTCAGTCAGTCAGTCAGTCATTCAGTCAGTCAGTCAGTCAGGCAGTCAGTCAGTCGGTCAGCCTTATTCAGTCAGTCTGTCAGTCAGTCAGCCTTATTCAGTCAGTCTGTCAGTCATCCTTATTCAGTCAGTCTGTCAGTCAGTCAGTCGGTCAGTCCTGTCCAGTTAGTTAGTCAGTCAAGCAGTCAGTCAGGTAGTCAAGCAGTCAGTCAGTCAGTGTCAGTCAGTCATTTAGTCATTCAGTCAGTCAGTGAAATAGCCAGTCAGAGAGTCAAGCAGTCAGTCAGTCAGTCTCAGTCAGTCAGTTAGTCAGTCAGTCAGTCAGTCAGTCAGTCAGTCCAGTCTCAGTCAGTCAGTTAGTCAGTCAGTCTCGGTCAGTCAGTGAGTCAGTCAGTCAGTATCAGTCAGTCAGTGAGTCAGTCTGTCAGTCAGGCAGTATCAGTCAGGCAGTAAGACTCCGCTCGACAGAACTCCGATAGCCTAATGGCTAGACCGCTGGTCTTCCAAGCGAGTGGCCTGGGTTCGAGTCCCAGCCGGAGCGAACATCTTCAATGTATATATTACTTTTCTTATTTGAAAATTCTTTTTTTTTTCAATTTCTTTCCTTTGCAATTATTGATTATTTATGTAGGGAAGAAAATTCTGAGTCAGTTTAATTTTTCGACACGAAGATTTCAAAGTGTTTAAATAAACAATTACCAAGGTGCATTTTTTGTTTTTATTATATTTAAAACTCCCACCGCCAGAGCTCCCATAGACTAATGGCTAGAGTGTTAGGCTTCCAAGCGAGTGGCCCTGGGTTCGAGTCCCAGCCTGAACGAAAATCTTCAATGTATACTTTTAGTTTCTAATTTGAAATTTCTTCTTCTTCTTTTTTTAATTTTTCTCTTTTGCGAATATTGATTATTTATGTAGGGAGAAAAATTCTGAGTGAGTTTAATTATTCGACCTGTAAATTTCAAAGTGTTTGAATCAATAATTACCAAGGTGCATTTTTTGTTTTTATTATATTTAAGACTTCCATCGACAGAGCTCCGATAGCCTAATGGCTAGACCGTTGGGTTCCTAGCGCGTGGTACTGGGTTCGAGTCCCGGCCGGAAAGGAAATCTTAAACGCAAATATTTTTTTCTAATTTTATAATTCTTTTTTTTTTATTTTTCCCTTTTGCGAAGTCAGTCAGTCAGTCTGACAGTCAATCAGTCAAGCACTCAGTCATTCAGTCTCAGTCAGTCAGTCCAGTCAGTCAGTCACTCAGTCAGTCAGTTTGTCCTTCAGCCAATCAGTCAAGCAGTCAGTCATTTAGTCTCAGTCAGTCAGTCATTCAGTCAGTCAGTCAGTCAGGCAGTCAGTCAGTCAGTCAGTCGGTCAGTCCTGTGCAGTCAGTTAGTCACTAAAGCAGTCAGTCAGTCTCAGTCAGTCAGTCAGTCACTCAGTCCAGTCCAGTCTCAGTCAGTCAGTCAGTCAGTCTCGGTCTGTCAGTCAGTCAGTCATTCAGTCAGTCAGTCAGTCAGGCAGTCAGTCAGTCGGTCAGCCTTATTCAGTCAGTCTGTCAGTCAGTCAGTCAGTCAGCCTTATTCAGTCAGTCTGTCAGTCATCCTTATTCAGTCAGTCTGTCAGTCAGTCAGTCGGTCAGTCCTGTCCAGTCAGTTAGTCAGTCAAGCAGTCAGTCAGTCAGTGTCAGTCAGTCATTTAGTCATTCAGTCAGTCAGTGAAATAGCCAGTCAGAGAGTCAAGCAGTCAGTCAGTCAGTCTCAGTCAGTCAGTTAGTCAGTCAGTCAGTCAGTCAGTCAGTCAGTCCAGTCTCAGTCAGTCAGGCAGTTAGTCAGTCAGTCTCGGTCAGTCAGTGAGTCAGTCAGTCAGTATCAGTCAGTCAGTGAGTCAGTCTGTCAGTCAGGCAGTATTAGTCAGGCAGTAAGACTCCGCTCGACAGAACTCCGATAGCCTAATGGCTAGACCGCTGGTCTTCCAAGCGAGTGGCCTGGGTTCGAGTTACAGCCGGAGCGAATATCTTCAATGTATGTATTTCTTTTCTAATTTGAAAATTCTTTTTTTTTTCAATTTCTTTCCTTTGCAATTATTGATTATTTATGTAGGGAAGAAAATTCTGAGTCAGTTTAATTTTTCGACACGAAGATTTCAAAGTGTTTAAATAAACAATTACCAAGGTGCATTTTTTGTTTTTATTATATTTAAAACTCCCATCGACAGAGCTCCCATAGACTAATGGCTAGAGTGTTAGGCTTCCAAGCGAGTGGCCCTGGGTTCGAGTCCCAGCCTGAACGAAAATCTTCAATGTATACTTTTAGTTTCTAATTTGAAATTTCTTCTTCTTTTTTTTAAAATTTTTCTCTTTTGCGAATATTGATTATTTATGTAGGGAGAAAAATTCTGAGTCAGTTTAATTATTCGACCTGTAAATTTCAAAGTGTTTGAATCAATAATTACCAAGGTGCATTTTTTGTTTTTATTATATTTAAGACATCCATCGACAGAGCTCCGATAGCCTAATGGCTAGACCGTTGGGTTCCTAGCCCGTGGTACTGGGTTCGAGTCCCGGCCGGAAAGGAAATCTTAAATGCAAATATTTTTTTCTAATTTTATAATTCTTTTTTTTTATTTTTCCCTTTTGCGAAGTCAGTCAGTCAGTATGACAGTCAATCAGTCAAGCACTCAGTCATTCAGTCTCAGTCAGTCAGTCCAGTCAGTCAGTCACTCAGTCAGTCAGTTAGTCCTTCAGCCAGTCAGTCAAGCAGTCAGTCATTTAGTCTCAGTCAGTCAGTCATTCAGTCAGTCAGTCAGTCAGGCAGTCAGTCAGTCAGTCAGTCGGTCAGTCCTGTGCAGTCAGTTAGTCACTAAAGCAGTCAGTCAGTCTCAGTCAGTCAGTCAGTCAGTCAGTCCAGTCCAGTCTCAGTCAGTCAGTCAGTCAGTCTCGGTCAGTCAGTCAGTCAGTCATTCAGTCAGTCAGTCAGTCAGGCAGTCAGGCAGTCGGTCAGCCTTATTCAGTCAGTCTGTCAGTCAGTCAGTCAGTCAGCCTTATTCAGTCAGTCTGTCAGTCATCCTTATTCAGTCAGTCTGTCAGTCAGTCAGTCGGTCAGTCCTGTCCAGTCAGTTAGTCAGTCAAGCAGTCAGTCAGGTAGTCAAGCAGTCAGTCAGTCAGTGTCAGTCAGTCATTTAGTCATTCAGTCAGTCAGTGAAATAGCCAGTCAGAGAGTCAAGCAGTCAGTCAGTCAGTCTCAGTCAGTCAGTTAGTCAGTCAGTCAGTCAGTCAGTCAGTCAGTCCAGTCTCAGTCAGTCAGGCAGTTAGTCAGACAGTCTCGGTCAGTCAGTGAGTCAGTCAGTCAGTATCAGTCAGTCAGTGAGTCAGTCTGTCAGTCAGGCAGTATCAGTCAGGCAGTAAGACTCCGCTCGACAGAACTCCGATAGCCTAATGGCTAGACCGCTGGTCTTCCAAGCGAGTGGCCTGGGTTCGAGTCCCAGCCGGAGCGAATATCTTCAATGTATATATTTCTTTTCTAATTTGAAAATTCTTTTTTTTTTCAATTTCTTTCCTTTGCAATTATTGATTATTTATGTAGGGAAGAAAATTCTGAGTCAGTTTAATTTTTCGACACGAAGATTTCAAAGTGTTTAAATAAACAATTACCAAGGTTCATTTTTTGTTTTTATTATATTTAAAACTCCCACCGACAGAGCTCCCATAGACTAATGGCTAGAGTGTTAGGCTTCCAAGCGAGTGGCCCTGGGTTCGAGTCCCAGCCTGAACGAAAATCTTCAATGCATACTTTTAGTTTCTAATTTGAAATTTCTTCTTCTTTTTTTTTAATTTTTCTCTTTTGCGAATATTGATTATTTATGTAGGGAGAAAAATTCTGAGTCAGTTTAATTATTCGACCTGTAAATTTCAAAGTGTTTGAATCAATAATTACCAAGGTGCATTTTTTGTTTTTATTATATTTAAGACTTCCATCGACAGAGCTCCGATAGCCTAATGGCTAGACCGTTGGGTTCCAAGCGCGTGGTACTGGGTTCGAGTCCCGGCCGGAACGAAAATCTTCCATGTATATATTTCTCTTCTAATTTGAAGATTCTTTTTTTTTTCAATTTCTTTCTTTTGCAAATATGGATTATTTATGTACGGAAGAAAATTCTGAGTCAGTTTAATCATTCGACCTTTAGCTTTCAAAGATTTTAGATCAATAATTACTAAGGTGCATTTTTTGTTTTTATTATAATTAAGACACCGATCAACAGAGATCCGATAGTATATTGGCGAGAGCGTTGGGCTTCCATGAGTGTCGCCCTGGGTTCAAATCCCAGCCGGGAAGGAAATCTTAAATGCAAATATTTTTTTCTAATTTTATAAATCTTTTTTTTTTATTTTTCCCTTTAGCGAAGTCAGTCAGTCAGTCTGACAGTCAATCAGTCAAGCACTCAGTCATTCAGTCTCAGTAAGTCAGTCCAGTCAGTCAGTCACTCAGTCAGTCAGTTAGTCCTTCAGCCAGTCAGTCAAGCAGTCAGTCATTTAGTCTCAGTCAGTCAGTCATTCAGTCAGTCATTTAGTCTCAGTCAGTCAGTCATTCAGTCAGTCAGTCAGTCAGGCAGTCAGTCAGTCAGTCAGTCGGTCAGTCCTGTGCAGTCAGTTAGTCACTAAAGCAGTCAGTCAGTCTCAGTCAGTCAGTCAGTCAGTCAGTCCAGTCCAGTCTCAGTCAGTCAGTCTCGGTCAGTCAGTCAGTCAGTCATTCAGTCAGTCAGTCAGTCAGGCAGTCAGTCAGTCGGTCAGCCTTATTCAGTCAGTCTGTCAGTCAGTCAGTCAGTCAGCCTTATTCAGTCAGTCTGTCAGTCATCCTTATTCAGTCAGTCTGTCAGTCAGTCAGTCGGTCAGTTCTGTCCAGTCAGTTAGTCAGTCAAGCAGTCAGTCAGGTAGTCAAGCAGTAGTCAAGCAGTCAGTCAGTCAGTGTCAGTCAGTCATTTAGTCATTCAGTCAGTCAGTGAAATAGCCAGTCAGAGAGTCAAGCAGTCAGTCAGTCAGTCTCAGTCAGTCAGTTAGTCAGTCAGTCAGTCAGTCAGTCAGTCAGTCCAGTCTCAGTCAGTCAGTCAGTTAGTCAGTCAGTCTCGGTCAGTCAGTGAGTCAGTCAGTCAGTATCAGTCAGTCAGTGAGTCAGTCTGTCAGTCAGGCAGTATCAGTCAGGCAGTAAGACTCCGCTCGACAGAACTCCGATAGCCTAATGGCTAGACCGCTGGTCTTCCAAGCGAGTGGCCTGGGTTCGAGTCCCAGCCGGAGCGAATATCTTCAATGTATATATTTCTTTTCTAATTTGAAAATTCTTTTTTTTTTCAATTTCTTTCCTTTGCAATTATTGATTATTTATGTAGGGAAGAAAATTCTGAGTCAGTTTAATTTTTCGACACGAAGATTTCAAAGTGTTTAAATAAACAATTACCAAGGTGCATTTTTTGTTTTTATTATATTTAAAACTCCCACCGACAGAGCTCCCATAGACTAATGGCTAGAGTGTTAGGCTTCCAAGCGAGTGGCCCTGGGTTCGAGTCCCAGCCTGAACGAAAATCTTCAATGCATACTTTTAGTTTCTAATTTGAAATTTCTTCTTCTTTTTTTTTAATTTTTCTCTTTTGCGAATATTGATTATTTATGTAGGGAGAAAAATTCTGAGTCAGTTTAATTATTCGACCTGTAAATTTCAAAGTGTTTGAATCAATAATTACCAAGGTGCATTTTTTGTTTTTATTATATTTAAGACTTCCATCGACAGAGCTCCGATAGCCTAATGGCTAGACCGTTGGGTTCCAAGCGCGTGGTACTGGGTTCGAGTCCCGGCCGGAACGAAAATCTTCCATGTATATATTTCTCTTCTAATTTGAAGATTCTTTTTTTTTTCAATTTCTTTCTTTTGCAAATATGGATTATTTATGTACGGAAGAAAATTCTGAGTCAGTTTAATCATTCGACCTTTAGATTTCAAAGATTTTAGATCAATAATTACTAAGGTGCATTTTTTGTTTTTATTATAATTAAGACACCGATCAACAGAGATCCGATAGTATATTGGCGAGAGCGTTGGGCTTCCATGAGTGTCGCCCTGGGTTCAAATCCCAGCCGGGAAGGAAATCTTAAATGAAAATATTTTTTTCTAATTTTATAAATCTTTTTTTTTTATTTTTCCCTTTTGCGAAGTCAGTCAGTCAGTCTGACAGTCAATCAGTCAAGCACTCAGTCATTCAGTCTCAGTAAGTCAGTCCAGTCAGTCAGTCACTCAGTCAGTCAGTTAGTCCTTCAGCCAGTCAGTCAAGCAGTCAGTCATTTAGTCTCAGTCAGTCAGTCATTCAGTCAGTCAGTCATTCAGTCAGTCAGTCAGTCAGGCAGTCAGTCAGTCAGTCAGTCGGTCAGTCCTGTGCAGTCAGTTAGTCACTAAAGCAGTCAGTCAGTCTCAGTCAGTCAGTCAGTCAGTCAGTCCAGTCCAGTCTCAGTCAGTCAGTCTCGGTCAGTCAGTCAGTCAGTCATTCAGTCAGTCAGTCAGTCAGGCAGTCAGTCAGTCGGTCAGCCTTATTCAGTCAGTCTGTCAGTCAGTCAGTCAGTCAGCCTTATTCAGTCAGTCTGTCAGTCATCCTTATTCAGTCAGTTCTGTCCAGTCAGTTAGTCAGTCAAGCAGTCAGTCAGGTAGTCAAGCAGTAGGCAGTCAGGTAGTCAGTCAGTGTCAGTCAGTCATTTAGTCATTCAGTCAGTCAGTGAAATAGCCAGTCAGAGAGTCAAGCAGTCAGTCAGTCAGTCTCAGTCAGTCAGTTAGTCAGTCAGTCAGTCAGTCAGTCAGTCCAGTCTCAGTCAGTCAGGCAGTTAGTCAGTCAGTCTCGGTCAGTCAGTGAGTCAGTCAGTCAGTATCAGTCAGTCAGTGAGTCAGTCTGTCAGTCAGGCAGTATCAGTCAGGCAGTAAGACTCCGCTCGACAGAACTCCGATAGCCTAATGGCTAGACCGCTGGTCTTCCAAGCGAGTGGCCTGGGTTCGAGTCCCAGCCGGAGCGAATATCTTCAATGTATATATTTCTTTTCTAATTTGAAAATTCTTTTTTTTTCAATTTCTATCCTTTGCAATTATTGATTATTTATGTAGGGAAGAAAATTCTGAGTCAGTTTAAGTTTTCGACACGAAGATTTCAAAGTGTTTAAATAAACAATTACCAAGGTGCATTTTTTGTTTTTATTATATTTAAAACTCCCACCGACAGAGCTCCCATAGACTAATGGCTAGAGTGTTAGGCTTCCAAGCGAGTGTCCCTGGGTTCGAGTCCCAGCCTGAACGAAAATCTTCAATGTATACTTTTAGTTTCTAATTTGAAATTTCTTCTTCTTTTTTTTTTAATTTTTCTCTTTTGCGAATATTGATTATTTATGTAGGGAGAAAAATTCTGAGTCAGTTTAATTATTCGACCTGTAAATTTCAAAGTGTTTGAATCAATAATTACCAAGGTGCATTTTTTGTTTTCATTATATTTAAGACTTCCATCGACAGAGCTCCGATAGCCTAAAGGCTAGACCGTTGGGTTCCTAGCGCGTGGTACTGGGTTCGAGTCCCGGCCGGAAAGGAAATCTTAAATGCAAATATTTTTTTCTAATTTTATAATTCTTTTTTTTTATTTTTCCCTTTTGCGAAGTCAGTCAGTCAGTCTGACAGTCAATCAGTCAAGCAGTCAGTCATTTAGTCTCAGTCAGTCAGTCATTCAGTCAGTCAGTCAGTCAGGCAGTCAGTCAGTCAGTCAGTCGGTCAGTCCTGTGCAGTCAGTTAGTCACTAAAGCAGTCAGTCAGTCTCAGTCAGTCAGTCAGTCAGTCAGTCAGTCCAGTCCAGTCTCAGTCAGTCAGTCAGTCAGTCTCGGTCAGTCAGTCAGTCAGTCATTCAGTCAGTCAGTCAGTCAGGCAGTCAGTCAGTCGGTCAGCCTTATTCAGTCAGTCTGTCAGTCAGTCAGCCTTATTCAGTCAGTCTGTCAGTCATCCTTATTCAGTCAGTCTGTCAGTCAGTCAGTCGGTCAGTCCTGTCCAGTTAGTTAGTCAGTCAAGCAGTCAGTCAGGTAGTCAAGCAGTCAGTCAGTCAGTGTCAGTCAGTCATTTAGTCATTCAGTCAGTCAGTGAAATAGCCAGTCAGAGAGTCAAGCAGTCAGTCAGTCAGTCTCAGTCAGTCAGTCTCAGTCAGTCAGTTAGTCAGTCAGTCAGTCAGTCAGTCAGTCAGTCCAGTCTCAGTCAGTCAGGCAGTTAGTCAGTCAGTCTCGGTCAGTCAGTGAGTCAGTCAGTCAGTATCAGTCAGTCAGTGAGTCAGTCTGTCAGTCAGGCAGTTTCAGTCAGGCAGTAAGACTCCGCTCGACAGAACTCCGATAGCCTAATGGCTAGACCGCTGGTCTTCCAAGCGAGTGGCCTGGGTTCGAGTCCCAGCCGGAGCGAACATCTTCAATGTATATATTACTTTTCTTATTTGAAAATTCTTTTTTTTTTCAATTTCTTTCCTTTGCAATTATTGATTATTTATGTAGGGAAGAAAATTCTGAGTCAGTTTAATTTTTCGACACGAAGATTTCAAAGTGTTTAAATAAACAATTACCAAGGTGCATTTTTTGTTTTTATTATATTTAAAACTCCCACCGCCAGAGCTCCCATAGACTAATGGCTAGAGTGTTAGGCTTCCAAGCGAGTGGCCCTGGGTTCGAGTCCCAGCCTGAACGAAAATCTTCAATGTATACTTTTAGTTTCTAATTTGAAATTTCTTCTTCTTCTTTTTTTAATTTTTCTCTTTTGCGAATATTGATTATTTATGTAGGGAGAAAAATTCTGAGTGAGTTTAATTATTCGACCTGTAAATTTCAAAGTGTTTGAATCAATAATTACCAAGGTGCATTTTTTGTTTTTATTATATTTAAGACTTCCATCGACAGAGCTCCGATAGCCTAATGGCTAGACCGTTGGGTTCCTAGCGCGTGGTACTGGGTTCGAGTCCCGGCCGGAAAGGAAATCTTAAACGCAAATATTTTTTTCTAATTTTATAATTCTTTTTTTTTTATTTTTCCCTTTTGCGAAGTCAGTCAGTCAGTCTGACAGTCAATCAGTCAAGCACTCAGTCATTCAGTCTCAGTCAGTCAGTCCAGTCAGTCAGTCACTCAGTCAGTCAGTTTGTCCTTCAGCCAGTCAGTCAAGCAGTCAGTCATTTAGTCTCAGTCAGTCAGTCATTCAGTCAGTCAGTCAGTCAGGCAGTCAGTCAGTCAGTCAGTCGGTCAGTCCTGTGCAGTCAGTTAGTCACTAAAGCAGTCAGTCAGTCTCAGTCAGTCAGTCAGTCACTCAGTCCAGTCCAGTCTCAGTCAGTCAGTCAGTCAGTCTCGGTCTGTCAGTCAGTCAGTCATTCAGTCAGTCAGTCAGTCAGGCAGTCAGTCAGTCGGTCAGCCTTATTCAGTCAGTCTGTCAGTCAGTCAGTCAGTCAGCCTTATTCAGTCAGTCTGTCAGTCATCCTTATTCAGTCAGTCTGTCAGTCAGTCAGTCGGTCAGTCCTGTCCAGTCAGTTAGTCAGTCAAGCAGTCAGTCATTCAGTGTCAGTCAGTCATTTAGTCATTCAGTCAGTCAGTGAAATAGCCAGTCAGAGAGTCAAGCAGTCAGTCAGTCAGTCTCAGTCAGTCAGTTAGTCAGTCAGTCAGTCAGTCAGTCAGTCAGTCCAGTCTCAGTCAGTCAGGCAGTTAGTCAGTCAGTCTCGGTCAGTCAGTGAGTCAGTCAGTCAGTATCAGTCAGTCAGTGAGTCAGTCTGTCAGTCAGGCAGTATTAGTCAGGCAGTAAGACTCCGCTCGACAGAACTCCGATAGCCTAATGGCTAGACCGCTGGTCTTCCAAGCGAGTGGCCTGGGTTCGAGTTACAGCCGGAGCGAATATCTTCAATGTATGTATTTCTTTTCTAATTTGAAAATTCTTTTTTTTTTCAATTTCTTTCCTTTGCAATTATTGATTATTTATGTAGGGAAGAAAATTCTGAGTCAGTTTAATTTTTCGACACGAAGATTTCAAAGTGTTTAAATAAACAATTACCAAGGTGCATTTTTTGTTTTTATTATATTTAAAACTCCCATCGACAGAGCTCCCATAGACTAATGGCTAGAGTGTTAGGCTTCCAAGCGAGTGGCCCTGGGTTCGAGTCCCAGCCTGAACGAAAATCTTCAATGTATACTTTTAGTTTCTAATTTGAAATTTCTTCTTCTTTTTTTTTAAATTTTTCTCTTTTGCGAATATTGATTATTTATGTAGGGAGAAAAATTCTGAGTCAGTTTAATTATTCGACCTGTAAATTTCAAAGTGTTTGAATCAATAATTACCAAGGTGCATTTTTTGTTTTTATTATATTTAAGACTTCCATCGACAGAGCTCCGATAGCCTAATGGCTAGACCGTTGGGTTCCTAGCCCGTGGTACTGGGTTCGAGTCCCGGCCGGAAAGGAAATCTTAAATGCAAATATTTTTTTCTAATTTTATAATTCTTTTTTTTTATTTTTCCCTTTTGCGAAGTCAGTCAGTCAGTATGACAGTCAATCAGTCAAGCACTCAGTCATTCAGTCTCAGTCAGTCAGTCCAGTCAGTCAGTCACTCAGTCAGTCAGTTAGTCCTTCAGCCAGTCAGTCAAGCAGTCAGTCATTTAGTCTCAGTCAGTCAGTCATTCAGTCAGTCAGTCAGTCAGGCAGTCAGTCAGTCAGTCAGTCGGTCAGTCCTGTGCAGTCAGTTAGTCACTAAAGCAGTCAGTCAGTCTCAGTCAGTCAGTCAGTCAGTCAGTCCAGTCCAGTCTCAGTCAGTCAGTCAGTCAGTCTCGGTCAGTCAGTCAGTCAGTCATTCAGTCAGTCAGGCAGTCAGGCAGTCGGTCAGCCTTATTCAGTCAGTCTGTCAGTCAGTCAGTCAGTCAGCCTTATTCAGTCAGTCTGTCAGTCATCCTTATTCAGTCAGTCTGTCAGTCAGTCAGTCGGTCAGTCCTGTCCAGTCAGTTAGTCAGTCAAGCAGTCAGTCAGGTAGTCAAGCAGTCAGTCAGTCAGTGTCAGTCAGTCATTTAGTCATTCAGTCAGTCAGTGAAATAGCCAGTCAGAGAGTCAAGCAGTCAGTCAGTCAGTCTCAGTCAGTCAGTTAGTCAGTCAGTCAGTCAGTCAGTCAGTCAGTCCAGTCTCAGTCAGTCAGGCAGTTAGTCTGACAGTCTCGGTCAGTCAGTGAGTCAGTCAGTCAGTATCAGTCAGTCAGTGAGTCAGTCTGTCAGTCAGGCAGTATCAGTCAGGCAGTAAGACTCCGCTCGACAGAACTCCGATAGCCTAATGGCTAGACCGCTGGTCTTCCAAGCGAGTGGCCCTGGGTTCGAGTCCCAGCCTGAACGAAAATCTTCAATGTATACTTTTAGTTTCTAATTTGAAATTTCTTCTTCTTTTTTTTAAAATTTTTCTCTTTTGCGAATATTGATTATTTATGTAGGGAGAAAAATTCTGAGTCAGTTTAATTATTCGACCTGTAAATTTCAAAGTGTTTGAATCAATAATTACCAAGGTGCATTTTTTGTTTTTATTATATTTAAGACTTCCATCGACAGAGCTCCGATAGCCTAATGGCTAGACCGTTGGGTTCCTAGCCCGTGGTACTGGGTTCGAGTCCCGGCCGGAAAGGAAATCTTAAATGCAAATATTTTTTTCTAATTTTATAATTCTTTTTTTTTATTTTTCCCTTTTGCGAAGTCAGTCAGTCAGTATGACAGTCAATCAGTCAAGCACTCAGTCATTCAGTCTCAGTCAGTCAGTCCAGTCAGTCAGTCACTCAGTCAGTCAGTTAGTCCTTCAGCCAGTCAGTCAAGCAGTCAGTCATTTAGTCTCAGTCAGTCAGTCATTCAGTCAGTCAGTCAGTCAGGCAGTCAGTCAGTCAGTCAGTCGGTCAGTCCTGTGCAGTCAGTTAGTCACTAAAGCAGTCAGTCAGTCTCAGTCAGTCAGTCAGTCAGTCAGTCCAGTCCAGTCTCAGTCAGTCAGTCAGTCAGTCTCGGTCAGTCAGTCAGTCAGTCATTCAGTCAGTCAGTCAGTCAGGCAGTCAGGCAGTCGGTCAGCCTTATTCAGTCAGTCTGTCAGTCAGTCAGTCAGTCAGCCTTATTCAGTCAGTCTGTCAGTCATCCTTATTCAGTCAGTCTGTCAGTCAGTCAGTCGGTCAGTCCTGTCCAGTCAGTTAGTCAGTCAAGCAGTCAGTCAGGTAGTCAAGCAGTCAGTCAGTCAGTGTCAGTCAGTCATTTAGTCATTCAGTCAGTCAGTGAAATAGCCAGTCAGAGAGTCAAGCAGTCAGTCAGTCAGTCTCAGTCAGTCAGTTAGTCAGTCAGTCAGTCAGTCAGTCAGTCAGTCCAGTCTCAGTCAGTCAGGCAGTTAGTCAGACAGTCTCGGTCAGTCAGTGAGTCAGTCAGTCAGTATCAGTCAGTCAGTGAGTCAGTCTGTCAGTCAGGCAGTATCAGTCAGGCAGTAAGACTCCGCTCGACAGAACTCCGATAGCCTAATGGCTAGACCGCTGGTCTTCCAAGCGAGTGGCCTGGGTTCGAGTCCCAGCCGGAGCGAATATCTTCAATGTATATATTTCTTTTCTAATTTGAAAATTCTTTTTTTTTTCAATTTCTTTCCTTTGCAATTATTGATTATTTATGTAGGGAAGAAAATTCTGAGTCAGTTTAATTTTTCGACACGAAGATTTCAAAGTGTTTAAATAAACAATTACCAAGGTGCATTTTTTGTTTTTATTATATTTAAAACTCCCACCGACAGAGCTCCCATAGACTAATGGCTAGAGTGTTAGGCTTCCAAGCGAGTGGCCCTGGGTTCGAGTCCCAGCCTGAACGAAAATCTTCAATGCATACTTTTAGTTTCTAATTTGAAATTTCTTCTTCTTTTTTTTTAATTTTTCTCTTTTGCGAATATTGATTATTTATGTAGGGAGAAAAATTCTGAGTCAGTTTAATTATTCGACCTGTAAATTTCAAAGTGTTTGAATCAATAATTACCAAGGTGCATTTTTTGTTTTTATTATATTTAAGACTTCCATCGACAGAGCTCCGATAGCCTAATGGCTAGAACGTTGGGTTCCAAGCGCGTGGTACTGGGTTCGAGTCCCGGCCGGAACGAAAATCTTCCATGTATATATTTCTCTTCTAATTTGAAGATTCTTTTTTTTTTCAATTTCTTTCTTTTGCAAATATGGATTATTTATGTACGGAAGAAAATTCTGAGTCAGTTTAATCATTCGACCTTTAGCTTTCAAAGATTTTAGATCAATAATTACTAAGGTGCATTTTTTGTTTTTATTATAATTAAGACACCGATCAACAGAGATCCGATAGTATATTGGCGAGAGCGTTGGGCTTCCATGAGTGTCGCCCTGGGTTCAAATCCCAGCCGGGAAGGAAATCTTAAATGCAAATATTTTTTTCTAATTTTATAAATCTTTTTTTTTTATTTTTCCCTTTAGCGAAGTCAGTCAGTCAGTCTGACAGTCAATCAGTCAAGCACTCAGTCATTCAGTCTCAGTAAGTCAGTCCAGTCAGTCAGTCACTCAGTCAGTCAGTTAGTCCTTCAGCCAGTCAGTCAAGCAGTCAGTCATTTAGTCTCAGTCAGTCAGTCATTCAGTCAGTCATTTAGTCTCAGTCAGTCAGTCATTCAGTCAGTCAGTCAGTCAGGCAGTCAGTCAGTCAGTCAGTCGGTCAGTCCTGTGCAGTCAGTTAGTCACTAAAGCAGTCAGTCAGTCTCAGTCAGTCAGTCAGTCAGTCAGTCCAGTCCAGTCTCAGTCAGTCAGTCTCGGTCAGTCAGTCAGTCAGTCATTCAGTCAGTCAGTCAGTCAGGCAGTCAGTCAGTCGGTCAGCCTTATTCAGTCAGTCTGTCAGTCAGTCAGTCAGTCAGCCTTATTCAGTCAGTCTGTCAGTCATCCTTATTCAGTCAGTCTGTCAGTCAGTCAGTCGGTCAGTTCTGTCCAGTCAGTTAGTCAGTCAAGCAGTCAGTCAGGTAGTCAAGCAGTAGTCAAGCAGTCAGTCAGTCAGTGTCAGTCAGTCATTTAGTCATTCAGTCAGTCAGTGAAATAGCCAGTCAGAGAGTCAAGCAGTCAGTCAGTCAGTCTCAGTCAGTCAGTTAGTCAGTCAGTCAGTCAGTCAGTCAGTCAGTCCAGTCTCAGTCAGTCAGTCAGTTAGTCAGTCAGTCTCGGTCAGTCAGTGAGTCAGTCAGTCAGTATCAGTCAGTCAGTGAGTCAGTCTGTCAGTCAGGCAGTATCAGTCAGGCAGTAAGACTCCGCTCGACAGAACTCCGATAGCCTAATGGCTAGACCGCTGGTCTTCCAAGCGAGTGGCCTGGGTTCGAGTCCCAGCCGGAGCGAATATCTTCAATGTATATATTTCTTTTCTAATTTGAAAATTCTTTTTTTTTTCAATTTCTTTCCTTTGCAATTATTGATTATTTATGTAGGGAAGAAAATTCTGAGTCAGTTTAATTTTTCGACACGAAGATTTCAAAGTGTTTAAATAAACAATTACCAAGGTGCATTTTTTGTTTTTATTATATTTAAAACTCCCACCGACAGAGCTCCCATAGACTAATGGCTAGAGTGTTAGGCTTCCAAGCGAGTGGCCCTGGGTTCGAGTCCCAGCCTGAACGAAAATCTTCAATGCATACTTTTAGTTTCTAATTTGAAATTTCTTCTTCTTTTTTTTTAATTTTTCTCTTTTGCGAATATTGATTATTTATGTAGGGAGAAAAATTCTGAGTCAGTTTAATTATTCGACCTGTAAATTTCAAAGTGTTTGAATCAATAATTACCAAGGTGCATTTTTTGTTTTTATTATATTTAAGACTTCCATCGACAGAGCTCCGATAGCCTAATGGCTAGACCGTTGGGTTCCAAGCGCGTGGTACTGGGTTCGAGTCCCGGCCGGAACGAAAATCTTCCATGTATATATTTCTCTTCTAATTTGAAGATTCTTTTTTTTTCAATTTCTTTCTTTTGCAAATATGGATTATTTATGTACGGAAGAAAATTCTGAGTCAGTTTAATCATTCGACCTTTAGATTTCAAAGATTTTAGATCAATAATTACTAAGGTGCATTTTTTGTTTTTATTATAATTAAGACACCGATCAACAGAGATCCGATAGTATATTGGCGAGAGCGTTGGGCTTCCATGAGTGTCGCCTTGGGTTCAAATCCCAACCGGAAAGGAAATCTTAAATGCAAATATTTTTTTCTAATTTTATAATTCTTTTTTTTTTATTTTTCCCTTTTGCGAAGTCAGTCAGTCAGTCTGACAGTCAATCAGTCAAGCACTCAGTCATTCAGTCTCAGTCAGTCAGTCCAGTCAGTCAGTCACTCAGTCAGTCAGTTAGTCCTTCAGCCAGTCAGTCAAGCAGTCAGTCATTTAGTCTCAGTCAGTCAGTCATTCAGTCAGTCAGTCAGTCAGGCAGTCAGTCAGTCAGTCAGTCGGTCAGACCTGTGCAGTCAGTTAGTCACTAAAGCAGTCAGTCAGTCTCAGTCAGTCAGTCAGTCAGTCAGTCCACTCCAGTCTCAATCAGTCAGTCAGTCAGTCTCCGTCAGTCAGTCAGTCAGTCATTCAGTCAGTCACTCAGTCAGGCAGTCAGTCAGTCGGTCAGCCTTATTCAGTCAGTCTGTCAGTCAGTCAGTCAGTCAGCCTTATTCAGTCAGTCTGTCAGTCATCCTTATTCAGTCAGTCTGTCAGTCAGTCAGTCGGTCAGTCCTGTCCAGTCAGTTAGTCAGTCAAACAGTCAGTCAGGTAGTCAAGCAGTCAGTCAGTCAGTGTCAGTCAGTCATTTAGTCATTCAGTCAGTCAGTGAAATAGCCAGTCAGAGAGTCAAGCAGTCAGTCAGTCAGTCTCAGTCAGACAGTTAGTCAGTCAGTCAGTCAGTCAGTATCAGTCAGTCAGTGAGTCAGTCTGTCAGTCAGGCAGTATCAGTCAGGCAGTAAGACTCCGCTCGACAGACTCCGATAGCCTAATGGCTAGACCGCTGGTCTTCCAAGCGAGTGGCCTGGGTTCGAGTCCCAGCCGGAGCGAATATCTTCAATGTATATATTTCTTTTCTAATTTGAAAATTCTTTTTTTTTCAATTTCTTTCCTTTGCAATTATTGATTATTTATGTAGGGAAGAAAATTCTGAGTCAGTTTAATTTTTCGACACGAAGATTTCAAAGTGTTTAAATAAACAATTACCAAGGTGCATTTTTTGTTTTTATTATATTTAAAACTCCCACCGACAGAGCTCCCATAGACTAATGGCTAGAGTGTTAGGCTTCCAAGCGAGTGGCCCTGGGTTCGAGTCCCAGCCTGAACGAAAATCTTCAATGTATACTTTTAGTTTCTAATTTGAAATTTCTTCTTCTTTTTTTTTAATTTTTCTCTTTTGCGAATATTGATTATTTATGTAGGGAGAAAAATTCTGAGTCAGTTTAATTATTCGACCTGTAAATTTCAAAGTGTTTGAATCAATAATTACCAAGGTGCATTTTTTGTTTTTATTATATTTAAGACTTCCATCGACAGAGCTCCGATAGCCTAATGGCTAGACCGTTGGGTTCCTAGCGCGTGGTACTGGGTTCGAGTCCCGGCCGGAAAGGAAATCTTAAATGCAAATATTTTTTTCTAATTTTATAATTCTTTTTTTTTTATTTTTCCCTTTTGCGAAGTCAGTCAGTCAGTCTGACAGTCAATCAGTCAAGCACTCAGTCATTCAGTCTCAGTCAGTCAGTCCAGTCAGTCAGTCACTCAGTCAGTCAGTTAGTCCTTCAGCCAGTCAGTCAAGCAGTCAGTCAGTCAGTGTCAGTCAGTCATTTAGTCATTCAGTCAGTCAGTGAAATAGCCAGTCAGAGAGTCAAGCAGTCAGTCAGTCAGTCTCAGTCAGTCAGTTAGTCAGTCAGTTAGTCAGTCAGTCAGTCAGTCCAGTCTCAGTCAGTCAGGCAGTTAGTCAGTCAGTCTCGGTCAGTCAGTGAGTCAGTCAGTCAGTATCAGTCAGTCAGTGAGTCAGTCTGTCAGTCAGGCAGTATCAGTCAGGCAGTAAGACTCCGCTCGACAGAACTCCGATAGCCTAATGGCTAGACCGCTGGTCTTCCAAGCGAGTGGCCTGGGTTCGAGTCCCAGCCGGAGCGAATATCTTCAATGTATATATTTCTTTTCTAATTTGAAAAATCTTTTTTTTTCAATTTCTTTCCTTTGCAATTATTGATTATTTATGTAGGGAAGAAAATTCTGAGTCAGTTTAATTTTTCGACACGAAGATTTCAAAGTGTTTAAATAAACAATTACCAAGGTGCATTTTTTGTTTTTATTATATTTAAAACTCCCACCGACAGAGCTCCCATAGACTAATGGCTAGAGTGTTAGGCTTCCAAGCGAGTGGCCCTGGGTTCGAGTCCCAGCCTGAACGAAAATCTTCAATGTATACTTTTAGTTTCTAATTTGAAATTTCTTCTTCTTTTTTTTTAATTTTTCTCTTTTGCGAATATTGATTATTTATGTAGGGAGAAAAATTCTGAGTCAGTTTAATTATTCGACCTGTAAATTTCAAAGTGTTTGAATCAATAATTACCAAGGTGCATTTTTTGTTTTTATTATATTTAAGACTTCCATCGACAGAGCTCCGATATCCTAATGGCTAGACCGTTGGGTTCCAAGCGCGTGGTACTGGGTTCGAGTCCCGGCCGGAACGAAAATCTTCCATGTATATATTTCTCTTCTAATTTGAAGATTCTTTTTTTTTCAATTTCTTTCTTTTGCAAATATGGATTATTTATGTACGGAAGAAAATTCTGAGTCAGTTTAATCATTCGACCTTTAGATTTCAAAGATTTTAGATCAATAATTACTAAGGTGCATTTTTTGTTTTTATTATAATTAAGACACCGATCAACAGAGATCCGATAGTATATTGGCGAGAGCGTTGGGCTTCCATGAGTGTCGCCCTGGGTTCAAATCCCAGCCGGAAAGGAAATCTTAAATGCAAATATTTTTTTCTAATTTTATAATTCTTTTTTTTTTATTTTTCCCTTTTGCGAAGTCAGTCAGTCAGTCTGACAGTCAATCAGTCAAGCACTCAGTCATTCAGTCTCAGTCAGTCAGTCCAGTCAGTCAGTCACTCAGTCAGTCAGTTAGTCCTTCAGCCAGTCAGTCAAGCAGTCAGTCATTTAGTCTCAGTCAGTCAGTCATTCAGTCAGTCAGTCAGTCAGGCAGTCAGTCAGTCAGTCAGTCGGTCAGTCCTGTGCAGTCAGTTAGTCACTAAAGCAGTCAGTCAGTCTCAGTCAGTCAGTCAGTCAGTCAGTCCAGTCCAGTCTCAGTCAGTCAGTCAGTCAGTCTCGGTCAGTCAGTCAGTCAGTCATTCAGTCAGTCAGTCAGTCAGGCAGTCAGTCAGTCGGTCAGCCTTATTCAGTCAGTCTGTCAGTCAGTCAGTCAGTCAGCCTTATTCAGTCAGTCTGTCAGTCATCCTTATTCAGTCAGTCTGTCAGTCAGTCAGTCGGTCAGTCCTGTCCAGTCAGTTAGTCAGTCAAGCAGTCAGTCAGGTAGTCAAGCAGTCAGTCAGTCAGTGTCAGTCAGTCATTTAGTCATTCAGTCAGTCAGTGAAATAGCCAGTCAGAGAGTCAAGCTGTCAGTCTCAGTCAGTCAGTTAGTCAGTCAGTCAGTCAGTCAGTCCAGTCTCAGTCAGTTAGTCAGTCAGTCTCGGTCAGTCAGTGAGTCAGTCAGTCAGTATCAGTCAGTCAGTGAGTCAGTCTGTCAGTCAGGCAGTATCAGTCAGGCAGTAAGACTCCGCTCGATAGAACTCCGATAGCCTAATGGCTAGACCGCTGGTCTTCCAAGCGAGTGGCCTGGGTTCGAGTCCCAGCCGGAGCGAATATCTTCAATGTATATATTTCTTTTCTAATTTGAAAATTCTTTTTTTTTTCAATTTCTTTCCTTTGCAATTATTGATTATTTATGTAGGGAAGAAAATTCTGAGTCAGTTTAATTTTTCGACACGAAGATTTCAAAGTGTTTAAATAAACAATTACCAAGGTGCATTTTTTGTTTTTATTATATTTAAAACTCCCACCGACAGAGCTCCCATAGACTAATGGCTAGAGTGTTAGGCTTCCAAGCGAGTGGCCCTGGGTTCGAGTCCCAGCCTGAACGAAAATCTTCAATGTATACTTTTAGTTTCTAATTTGAAATTTCTTCTTCTTTTTTTTTTAATTTTTCTCTTTTGCGAATATTGATTATTTATGTAGGGAGAAAAATTCTGAGTCAGTTTAATTATTCGACCTGTAAATTTCAAAGTGTTTGAATCAATAATTACCAAGGTGCATTTTTTGTTTTTATTATATTTAAGACTTCCATCGACAGAGCTCCGATAGCCTAATGGCTAGACCGTTGGGTTCCTAGCCCGTGGTACTGGGTTCGAGTCCCGGCCGGAAAGGAAATCTTAAATGCAAATATTTTTTTCTAATTTTATAATTCTTTTTTTTTATTTTTCCCTTTTGCGAAGTCAGTCAGTCAGTATGACAGTCAATCAGTCAAGCACTCAGTCATTCAGTCTCAGTCAGTCAGTCCAGTCAGTCAGTCACTCAGTCAGTCAGTTAGTCCTTCAGCCAGTCAGTCAAGCAGTCAGTCATTTAGTCTCAGTCAGTCAGTCATTCAGTCAGTCAGTCAGTCAGGCAGTCAGTCAGTCAGTCAGTCGGTCAGTCCTGTGCAGTCAGTTAGTCACTAAAGCAGTCAGTCAGTCTCAGTCAGTCAGTCAGTCAGTCAGTCCAGTCCAGTCTCAGTCAGTCAGTCAGTCAGTCTCGGTCTGTCAGTCAGTCAGTCATTCAGTCAGTCAGTCAGTCAGGCAGTCAGTCAGTCGGTCAGCCTTATTCAGTCAGTCTGTCAGTCAGTCAGTCAGTCAGCCTTATTCAGTCAGTCTGTCAGTCATCCTTATTCAGTCAGTCTGTCAGTCAGTCAGTCCTGTCCAGTCAGTTAGTCAGTCAAGCAGTCAGTCAGGTAGTCAAGCAGTCAGTCAGTCTGTGTCAGTCAGTCATTTAGTCATTCAGTCAGTCAGTGAAATAGCCAGTCAGAGAGTCAAGCAGTCAGTCAGTCAGTCTCAGTCAGTCAGTTAGTCAGTCAGTCAGTCAGTCAGTCAGTCAGTCCAGTCTCAGTCAGTCAGGCAGTTAGTCAGTCAGTCTCGGTCAGTCAGTGAGTCAGTCAGTCAGTATCAGTCAGTCAGTGAGTCAGTCTGTCAGTCAGGCAGTATTAGTCAGGCAGTAAGACTCCGCTCGACAGAACTCCGATAGCCTAATGGCTAGACCGCTGGTCTTCCAAGCGAGTGGCCTGGGTTCGAGTTACAGCCGGAGCGAATATCTTCAATGTATATATTTCTTTTCTAATTTGAAAATTCTTTTTTTTTTCAATTTCTTTCCTTTGCAATTATTGATTATTTATGTAGGGAAGAAAATTCTGAGTCAGTTTAATTTTTCGACACGAAGATTTCAAAGTGTTTAAATAAACAATTACCAAGGTGCATTTTTTGTTTTTATTATATTTAAAACTCCCATCGACAGAGCTCCCATAGACTAATGGCTAGAGTGTTAGGCTTCCAAGCGAGTGGCCCTGGGTTCGAGTCCCAGAATGAACGAAAATCTTCAATGTATACTTTTAGTTTCTAATTTGAAATTTCTTCTTCTTTTTTTTTTAATTTTTCTCTTTTGCGAATATTGATTATTTATGTAGGGAGAAAAATTCTGAGTCAGTTTAATTATTCGACCTGTAAATTTCAAAGTGTTTGAATCAATAATTACCAAGGTGCATTTTTTGTTTTTATTATATTTAAGACTTCCATCGACAGAGCTCCGATAGCCTAATGGCTAGACCGTTGGGTTCCTAGCCCGTGGTACTGGGTTCGAGTCCCGGCCGGAAAGGAAATCTTAAATGCAAATATTATTTTATAATTCTTTTTTTTTTATTTTTCCCTTTTGCGAAGTCAGTCAGTCAGTATGACAGTCAATCAGTCAAGCACTCAGTCATTCAGTCTCAGTCAGTCAGTCCAGTCAGTCAGTCACTCAGTCAGTCAGTTAGTCCTTCAGCCAGTCAGTCAAGCAGTCAGTCATTTAGTCTCAGTCAGTCAGTCATTCAGTCAGTCAGTCAGTCAGGCAGTCAGTCAGTCAGTCAGTCGGTCAGTCCTGTGCAGTCAGTTAGTCACTAAAGCAGTCAGTCAGTCTCAGTCAGTCAGTCAGTCAGTCAGTCCAGTCCAGTCTCAGTCAGTCAGTCAGTCAGTCTCGGTCAGTCAGTCAGTCAGTCATTCAGTCAGTCAGTCAGTCAGGCAGTCAGGCAGTCGGTCAGCCTTATTCAGTCAGTCAGTCAGTCAGTCAGTCAGTCAGCCTTATTCAGTCAGTCTGTCAGTCATCCTTATTCAGTCAGTCTGTCAGTCAGTCAGTCGGTCAGTCCTGTCCAGTCAGTTAGTCAGTCAAGCAGTCAGTCAGGTAGTCAAGCAGTCAGTCAGTCAGTCTCAGTCAGTCAGTTAGTCAGTCAGTCAGTCAGTCAGTCAGTCAGTCCAGTCTTAGTCAGTCAGGCAGTTAGTCAGACAGTCTCGGTCAGTCAGTGAGTCAGTCAGTCAGTATCAGTCAGTCAGTGAGTCAGTCTGTCAGTCAGGCAGTATCAGTCAGGCAGTAAGACTCCGCTTGACAGAACTCCGATAGCCTAATGGCTAGACCGCTGGTCTTCCAAGCGAGTGGCCTGGGTTCGAGTCCCAGCCGGAGCGAATATCTTCAATGTATATATTTCTTTTCTAATTTGAAAATTCTTTTTTTTTTCAATTTCTTTCCTTTGCAATTATTGATTATTTATGTAGGGAAGAAAATTCTGAGTCAGTTTAATTTTTCGACACGAAGATTTCAAAGTGTTTAAATAAACAATTACCAAGGTGCATTTTTTGTTTTTATTATATTTAAAACTCCCACCGACAGAGCTCCCATAGACTAATGGCTAGAGTGTTAGGCTTCCAAGCGAGTGGCCCTGGGTTCGAGTCCCAGCCTGAACGAAAATCTTCAATGCATACTTTTAGTTTCTAATTTGAAATTTCTTCTTCTTTTTTTTTAATTTTTCTCTTTTGCGAATATTGATTATTTATGTAGGGAGAAAAATTCTGAGTCAGTTTAATTATTCGACCTGTAAATTTCAAAGTGTTTGAATCAATAATTACCAAGGTGCATTTTTTGTTTTTATTATATTTAAGACTTCCATCGACAGAGCTCCGATAGCCTAATGGCTAGACCGTTGGGTTCCAAGCGCGTGGTACTGGGTTCGAGTCCCGGCCGGAACGAAAATCTTCCATGTATATATTTCTCTTCTAATTTGAAGATTCTTTTTTTTTTCAATTTCTTTCTTTTGCAAATATGGATTATTTATGTACGGAAGAAAATTCTGAGTCAGTTTAATCATTCGACCTTTAGATTTCAAAGATTTTAGATCAATAATTACTAAGGTGCATTTTTTGTTTTTATTATAATTAAGACACCGATCAACAGAGATCCGATAGTATATTGGCGAGAGCGTTGGGCTTCCATGAGTGTCGCCTTGGGTTCAAATCCCAACCGGAAAGGAAATCTTAAATGCAAATATTTTTTTCTAATTTTATAATTCTTTTTTTTTATTTTTCCCTTTTGCGAAGTCAGTCAGTCAGTCTGACAGTCAATCAGTCAAGCACTCAGTCATTCAGTCTCAGTCAGTCAGTCAGTCACTCAGTCAGTCAGTTAGTCCTTCAGCCAGTCAGTCAAGCAGTCAGTCATTTAGTCTCAGTCAGTCAGTCATTCAGTCAGTCAGTCAGTCAGGCAGTCAGTCAGTCAGTCAGTCGGTCAGTCCTGTGCAGTCAGTTAGTCACTAAAGCAGTCAGTCAGTCTCAGTCAGTCAGTCAGTCAGTCAGTCCACTCCAGTCTCAATCAGTCAGTCAGTCAGTCTCCGTCAGTCAGTCAGTCAGTCATTCAGTCAGTCACTCAGTCAGGCAGTCAGTCAGTCGGTCAGCCTTATTCAGTCAGTCTGTCAGTCAGTCAGTCAGTCAGCCTTATTCAGTCAGTCTGTCAGTCATCCTTATTCAGTCAGTCTGTCAGTCAGTCAGTCGGTCAGTCCTGTCCAGTCAGTTAGTCAGTCAAACAGTCAGTCAGGTAGTCAAGCAGTCAGTCAGTCAGTGTCAGTCAGTCATTTAGTCATTCAGTCAGTCAGTGAAATAGCCAGTCAGAGAGTCAAGCAGTCAGTCAGTCAGTCTCAGTCAGACAGTTAGTCAGTCAGTCAGTCAGTCAGTATCAGTCAGTCAGTGAGTCAGTCTGTCAGTCAGGCAGTATCAGTCAGGCAGTAAGACTCCGCTCGACAGACTCCGATAGCCTAATGGCTAGACCGCTGGTCTTCCAAGCGAGTGGCCTGGGTTCGAGTCCCAGCCGGAGCGAATATCTTCAATGTATAAATTTCTTTTCTAATTTGAAAATTCTTTTTTTTTCAATTTCTTTCCTTTGCAATTATTGATTATTTATGTAGGGAAGAAAATTCTGAGTCAGTTTAATTTTTCGACACGAAGATTTCAAAGTGTTTAAATAAACAATTACCAAGGTGCATTTTTTGTTTTTATTATATTTAAAACTCCCACCGACAGAGCTCCCATAGACTAATGGCTAGAGTGTTAGGCTTCCAAGCGAGTGGCCCTGGGTTCGAGTCCCAGCCTGAACGAAAATCTTCAATGTATACTTTTAGTTTCTAATTTGAAATTTCTTCTTCTTTTTTTTTAATTTTTCTCTTTTGCGAATATTGATTATTTATGTAGGGAGAAAAATTCTGAGTCAGTTTAATTATTCGACCTGTAAATTTCAAAGTGTTTGAATCAATAATTACCAAGGTGCATTTTTTGTTTTTATTATATTTAAGACTTCCATCGACAGAGCTCCGATAGCCTAATGGCTAGACCGTTGGGTTCCTAGCGCGTGGTACTGGGTTCGAGTCCCGGCCGGAAAGGAAATCTTAAATGCAAATATTTTTTTCTAATTTTATAATTCTTTTTTTTTTATTTTTCCCTTTTGCGAAGTCAGTCAGTCAGTCTGACAGTCAATCAGTCAAGCACTCAGTCATTCAGTCTCAGTCAGTCAGTCATTCAGTCAGTCAGTCTCAGTCAGTCAGTCAGTCAGTCAGTCCAGTCCAGTCTCAGTCAGTCAGTCACTCAGTCAGTCAGTTAGTCCTTCAGCCAGTCAGTCAAGCAGTCAGTCATTTAGTCTCAGTCAGTCAGTCATTCAGTCAGTCAGTCTCAGTCAGTCAGTCAGTCAGTCAGTCCAGTCCAGTCTCAGTCAGTCAGTCAGTCAGTCTCGGTCAGTCAGTCAGTCAGTCATTCAGTCAGTCAGTCAGTCAGGCAGTCAGTCAGTCGGTCAGCCTTATTCAGTCAGTCTGTCAGTCAGTCAGTCAGTCAGCCTTATTCAGTCAGTCTGTCAGTCATCCTTATTCAGTCAGTCTGTCAGTCAGTCAGTCGGTCAGTCCTGTCCAGTCAGTTAGTCAGTCAAGCAGTCAGTCAGGTAGTCAAGCAGTCAGTCAGTCAGTGTCAGTCAGTCATTTAGTCATTCAGTCAGTCAGTGAAATAGCCAGTCAGAGAGTCAAGCAGTCAGTCAGTCAGTCTCAGTCAGTCAGTTAGTCAGTCAGTCAGTCAGTCGTCAGTCCAGTCTCAGTCAGTCAGGCAGTTAGTGAGTCAGTCTCGGTCAGTCAGTGAGTCAGTCAGTCAGTATCAGTCAGTCAGTGAGTCAGTCTGTCAGTCAGGCAGTATCAGTCAGGCAGTAAGACTCCGCTCGACAGAACTCCGATAGCCTAATGGCTAGACCGCTGGTCTTCCAAGCGAGTGGCCTGGGTTCGAGTCCCAGCCGGAGCGAATATCTTCAATGTATATATTTCTTTTCTAATTTGAAAATTCTTTTTTTTTTCAATTTCTTTCCTTTGCAATTATTGATTATTTATGTAGGGAAGAAAATTCTGAGTCAGTTTAATTTTTCGACACGAAGATTTCAAAGTGTTTAAAGAAACAATTACCAAGGTGCATTTTTTGTTTTTATTATATTTAAAACTCCCACCGACAGAGCTCCCATAGACTAATGGCTAGAGTGTTAGGCTTCCAAGCGAGTGGCCCTGGGTTCGAGTCCCAGCCTGAACGAAAATCTTCAATGTATACTTTTAGTTTCTAATTTGAAATTTCTTCTTCTTTTTTTTTTAATTTTTCTCTTTTGCGAATATTGATTATTTATGTAGGGAGAAAAATTCTGAGTCAGTTTAATTATTCGACCTGTAAATTTCAAAGTGTTTGAATCAATAATTACCAAGGTGCATTTTTTATTTTTATTATATTTAAGACTTCCATCGACAGAGCTCCGATAGCCTAATGGCTAGACCGTTGGGTTCCAAGCGCGTGGTACTGGGTTCGAGTCCCGGCCGGAACGAAAATCTTCCATGTATATATTTCTCTTCTAATTTGAAGATTCTTTTTTTTTTTCAATTTCTTTCTTTTGCAAATATGGATTATTTATGTACGGAAGAAAATTCTGAGTCAGTTTAATCATTCGACCTTTAGATTTCAAAGATTTTAGATCAATAATTACTAAGGTGCATTTTTTGTTTTTATTATAATTAAGACACCGATCAACAGAGATCCGATAGTATATTGGCGAGAGCGTTGGGCTTCCATGAGTGTCGCCTTGGGTTCAAATCCCAACCGGAAAGGAAATCTTAAATGCAAATATTTTTTTCTAATTTTATAATTCTTTTTTTTTATTTTTCCCTTTTGCGAAGTCAGTCAGTCAGTCTGACAGTCAATCAGTCAAGCACTCAGTCATTCAGTCTCAGTCAGTCAGTCATTCACTCAGTCAGTCAGTTAGTCCTTCAGCCAGTCAGTCAAGCAGTCAGTCATTTAGTCTCAGTCAGTCAGTCATTCAGTCAGTCAGTCAGTCAGGCAGTCAGTCAGTCAGTCAGTCGGTCAGTCCTGTGCAGTCAGTTAGTCACTAAAGCAGTCAGTCAGTCTCAGTCAGTCAGTCAGTCAGTCAGTCCACTCCAGTCTCAATCAGTCAGTCAGTCAGTCTCCGTCAGTCAGTCAGTCAGTCATTCAGTCAGTCACTCAGTCAGGCAGTCAGTCAGTCGGTCAGCCTTATTCAGTCAGTCTGTCAGTCAGTCAGTCAGTCAGCCTTATTCAGTCAGTCTGTCAGTCATCCTTATTCAGTCAGTCTGTCAGTCAGTCAGTCGGTCAGTCCTGTCCAGTCAGTTAGTCAGTCAAACAGTCAGTCAGGTAGTCAAGCAGTCAGTCAGTCAGTGTCAGTCAGTCATTTAGTCATTCTGTCAGTCAGTGAAATAGCCAGTCAGAGAGTCAAGCAGTCAGTCAGTCAGTCTCAGTCAGACAGTTAGTCAGTCAGTCAGTCAGTCAGTATCAGTCAGTCAGTGAGTCAGTCTGTCAGTCAGGCAGTATCAGTCAGGCAGTAAGACTCCGCTCGACAGACTCCGATAGCCTAATGGCTAGACCGCTGGTCTTCCAAGCGAGTGGCCTGGGTTCGAGTCCCAGCCGGAGCGAATATCTTCAATGTATAAATTTCTTTTCTAATTTGAAAATTCTTTTTTTTTCAATTTCTTTCCTTTGCAATTATTGATTATTTATGTAGGGAAGAAAATTCTGAGTCAGTTTAATTTTTCGACACGAAGATTTCAAAGTGTTTAAATAAACAATTACCAAGGTGCATTTTTTGTTTTTATTATATTTAAAACTCCCACCGACAGAGCTCCCATAGACTAATGGCTAGAGTGTTAGGCTTCCAAGCGAGTGGCCCTGGGTTCGAGTCCCAGCCTGAACGAAAATCTTCAATGTATACTTTTAGTTTCTAATTTGAAATTTCTTCTTCTTTTTTTTTAATTTTTCTCTTTTGCGAATATTGATTATTTATGTAGGGAGAAAAATTCTGAGTCAGTTTAATTATTCGACCTGTAAATTTCAAAGTGTTTGAATCAATAATTACCAAGGTGCATTTTTTGTTTTTATTATATTTAAGACTTCCATCGACAGAGCTCCGATAGCCTAATGGCTAGACCGTTGGGTTCCTAGCGCGTGGTACTGGGTTCGAGTCCCGGCCGGAAAGGAAATCTTAAATGCAAATATTTTTTTCTAATTTTATAATTCTTTTTTTTTTATTTTTCCCTTTTGCGAAGTCAGTCAGTCAGTCTGACAGTCAATCAGTCAAGCACTCAGTCATTCAGTCTCAGTCAGTCAGTCCAGTCAGTCAGTCACTCAGTCAGTCAGTTAGTCCTTCAGCCAGTCAGTCAAGCAGTCAGTCATTTAGTCTCAGTCAGTCAGTCATTCAGTCAGTCAGTCTCAGTCAGTCAGTCAGTCAGTCAGTCCAGTCCAGTCTCAGTCAGTCAGTCAGTCAGTCTCGGTCAGTCAGTCAGTCAGTCATTCAGTCAGTCAGTCAGTCAGGCAGTCAGTCAGTCGGTCAGCCTTATTCAGTCAGTCTGTCAGTCAGTCAGTCAGTCAGCCTTATTCAGTCAGTCTGTCAGTCATCCTTATTCAGTCAGTCTGTCAGTCAGTCAGTCGGTCAGTCCTGTCCAGTCAGTTAGTCAGTCAAGCAGTCAGTCAGGTAGTCAAGCAGTCAGTCAGTCAGTGTCAGTCAGTCATTTAGTCATTCAGTCAGTCAGTGAAATAGCCAGTCAGAGAGTCAAGCAGTCAGTCAGTCAGTCTCAGTCAGTCAGTTAGTCAGTCAGTCAGTCAGTCGTCAGTCCAGTCTCAGTCAGTCAGGCAGTTAGTGAGTCAGTCTCGGTCAGTCAGTGAGTCAGTCAGTCAGTATCAGTCAGTCAGTGAGTCAGTCTGTCAGTCAGGCAGTATCAGTCAGGCAGTAAGACTCCGCTCGACAGAACTCCGATAGCCTAATGGCTAGACCGCTGGTCTTCCAAGCGAGTGGCCTGGGTTCGAGTCCCAGCCGGAGCGAATATCTTCAATGTATATATTTCTTTTCTAATTTGAAAATTCTTTTTTTTTTCAATTTCTTTCCTTTGCAATTATTGATTATTTATGTAGGGAAGAAAATTCTGAGTCAGTTTAATTTTTCGACACGAAGATTTCAAAGTGTTTAAAGAAACAATTACCAAGGTGCATTTTTTGTTTTTATTATATTTAAAACTCCCACCGACAGAGCTCCCATAGACTAATGGCTAGAGTGTTAGGCTTCCAAGCGAGTGGCCCTGGGTTCGAGTCCCAGCCTGAACGAAAATCTTCAATGTATACTTTTAGTTTCTAATTTGAAATTTCTTCTTCTTTTTTTTTTAATTTTTCTCTTTTGCGAATATTGATTATTTATGTAGGGAGAAAAATTCTGAGTCAGTTTAATTATTCGACCTGTAAATTTCAAAGTGTTTGAATCAATAATTACCAAGGTGCATTTTTTGTTTTTATTATATTTAAGACTTCCATCGACAGAGCTCCGATAGCCTAATGGCTAGACCGTTGGGTTCCAAGCGCGTGGTACTGGGTTCGAGTCCCGGCCGGAACGAAAATCTTCCATGTATATTTTTCTCTTCTAATTTGAAGATTCTTTTTTTTTTCAATTTCTTTCTTTTGCAAATATGGATTATTTATGTACGGAAGAAAATTCTGAGTCAGTTTAATCATTCGACCTTTAGATTTCAAAGATTTTAGATCAATAATTACTAAGATGCATTTTGTGTTTTTATTATAATTAAGACACCGATCAACAGAGATCCGATAGTATATTGGCGAGAGCGTTGGGCTTCCATGAGTGTCGCCCTGGGTTCAAATCCCAGCCGGAAAGGAAATCTTAAATGCAAATATTTTTTTCTAATTTTATAATTCTTTTTTTTTATTTTTCCCTTTTGCGAAGTCAGTCAGTCAGTCTGACAGTCAATCAGTCAAGCACTCAGTCATTCAGTCTCAGTCAGTCAGTCCAGTCAGTCAGTCACTCAGTCAGTCAGTTAGTCCTTCAGCCAGTCAGTCAAGCAGTCAGTCATTTAGTCTCAGTCAGTCAGTCATTCAGTCAGTCAGTCAGTCAGGCAGTCAGTCAGTCAGTCAGTCGGTCAGTCCTGTGCAGTCAGTTAGTCACTAAAGCAGTCAGTCAGTCTCAGTCAGTCAGTCAGTCCAGTCCAGTCTCAGTCAGTCAGTCAGTCAGTCTCGGTCAGTCAGTCAGTCAGTCATTCAGTCAGTCAGTCAGTCAGGCAGTCAGTCAGTCGGTCAGCCTTATTCAGTCAGTCTGTCAGTCAGTCAGTCAGTCAGCCTTATTCAGTCAGTCTGTCAGTCATCCTTATTCAGTCAGTCTGTCAGTCAGTCAGTCGGTCAGTCCTGTCCAGTCAGTTAGTCAGTCAAGCAGTCAGTCAGGTAGTCAAGCAGTCAGTCAGTCAGTGTCAGTCAGTCATTTATTCATTCAGTCAGTCAGTGAAATAGCCAGTCAGAGAGTCAAGCAGTCAGTCAGTCAGTCTCAGTCAGTCAGTTAGTCAATCAGTCAGTCAGTCAGTCAGTCAGTCCAGTCTCAGTCAGTCAGGCAGTTAGTCAGTCAGTCTCGGTCAGTCAGTGAGTCAGTCAGTCAGTATCAGTGAGTCAGTCTGTCAGTCAGGCAGTATCAGTCAGGCAGTAAGACTCCGCTCGACAGAACTCCGATAGCCTAATGGCTAGACCGCTGGTCTTCCAAGCGAGTGGCCTGGGTTCGAGTCCCAGCCGGAGCGAATATCTTCAATGTATATATTTCTTTTCTAATTTGAAAATTCTTTTTTTTTCAATTTCTTTCCTTTGCAATTATTGATTATTTATGTAGGGAAGAAAATTCTGAGTCAGTTTAATTTTTCGACACGAAGATTTCAAAGTGTTTAAATAAACAATTACCAAGGTGCATTTTTTGTTTTTATTATATTTAAAACTCCCACCGACAGAGGTCCCATAGACTAATGGCTAGAGTGTTAGGCTTCCAAGCGAGTGGCCCTGGGTTCGAGTCCCAGCCTGAACGAAAATCTTCAATGTATACTTTTAGTTTCTAATTTGAAATTTCTTCTTCTTTTTTTTTAATTTTTTCTCTTTTGCGAATATTGATTATTTATGTAGGGAGAAAAATTCTGAGTCAGTTTAATTATTCGACCTGTAAATTTCAAAGTGTTTGAATCAATAATTACCAAGGTGCATTTTTTGTTTTTATTATATTTAAGACTTCCATCGACAGAGCTCCGATAGCCTAATGGCTAGACCGTTGGGTTCCTAGCGCGTGGTACTGGGTTCGAGTCCCGGCCGGAAAGGAAATCTTAAATGCAAATATTTTTTTCTAATTTTATAATTCTTTTTTTTTTTATTTTTCCCTTTTGCGAAGTCAGTCAGTCAGTCTGACAGTCAATCAGTCAAGCACTCAGTCATTCAGTCTCAGTCAGTCAGTCCAGTCAGTCAGTCACTCAGTCAGTCAGTTAGTCCTTCAGCCAGTCAGTCAAGCAGTCAGTCATTTAGTCTCAGTCATTCAGTCAGTCAGTCAGTCAGGCAGTCAGTCAGTCAGTCAGTCGGTCAGTCCTGTGCAGTCAGTTAGTCACTAAAGCAGTCAGTCAGTCTCAGTCAGTCAGTCAGTCAGTCAGTCCAGTCCAGTCTCAGTCAGTCAGTCAGTCAGTCTCGGTCAGTCATTCAGTCAGTCAGTCAGTCAGGCAGTCAGTCAGTCGGTCAGCCTTATTCAGTCAGTCTGTCAGTCAGTCAGTCAGTCAGCCTTATTCAGTCAGTCTGTCAGTCATCCTTATTCAGTCAGTCTGTCAGTCAGTCAGTCGGTCAGTCCTGTCCAGTCAGTTAGTCAGTCAAGCAGTCAGTCAGGTAGTCAAGCAGTCAGTCAGGTAGTCAAGCAGTCAGTCAGTCAGTGTCAGTCAGTCATTTAGTCATTCAGTCAGTCAGTGAAATAGCCAGTCAGAGAGTCAAGCAGTCAGTCAGTCAGTCTCAGTCAGTCAGTTAGTCAGTCAGTCAGTCAGTCAGTCCAGTCTCAGTCAGTCAGGCAGTTAGTCAGTCAGTCTCGGTCAGTCAGTGAGTCAGTCAGTCAGTATCAGTCAGTCAGTGAGTCAGTCTGTCAGTCAGGCAGTATCAGTCAGGCAGTAAGACTCCGCTCGACAGAACTCCGATAGCCTAATGGCTAGACCGCTGGTCTTCCAAGCGAGTGGCCTGGGTTCGAGTCCCAGCCGGAGCGAATATCTTCAATGTATATATTTCTTTTCTAATTTGAAAATTCTTTTTTTTTTTCAATTTCTTTCCTTTGCAATTATTGATTATTTATGTAGGGAAGAAAATTCTGAGTCAGTTTAATTTTTCGACACGAAGATTTCAAAGTGTTTAAATAAACAATTACCAAGGTGCATTTTTTGTTTTTATTATATTTAAAACTCCCACCGACAGAGCTCCCATAGACTAATGGCTAGAGTGTTAGGCTTCCAAGCGAGTGGCCCTGGGTTCGAGTCCCAGCCTGAACGAAAATCTTCAATGTATACTTTTAGTTTCTAATTTGAAATTTCTTCTTCTTTTTTTTTAAATTTTTCTCTTTTGCGAATATTGATTATTTATGTAGGGAGAAAAATTCTGAGTCAGTTTAATTATTCGACCTGTAAATTTCAAAGTGTTTGAATCAATAATTACCAAGGTGCATTTTTTGTTTTTATTATATTTAAGACTTCCATCGACAGAGCTCCGATAGCCTAACGGCTAGACCGTTGGGTTCCAAGCGCGTGGTACGGGGTTCGAGTCCCGGCCGGAACGAAAATCTTCCATGTATATATTTCTCTTCTAATTTGAAGATTCTTTTTTTTTCAATTTCTTTCTTTTGCAAATATGGATTATTTATGTACGGAAGAAAATTCTGAGTCAGTTTAATCATTCGACCTTTAGATTTCAAAGATTTTAGATCAATAATTACTAAGGTGCATTTTTTGTTTTTATTATAATTAAGACACCGATCAACAGAGATCCGATAGTATATTGGCGAGAGCGTTGGGCTTCCATGAGTGTCGCGCTGGGTTCAAATCCCAGCCGGAAAGGAAATCTTAAATGCAAATATTTTTTTCTAATTTTATAATTCTTTTTTTTTTATTTTTCCCTTTTGCGAAGTCAGTCAGTCAGTCTGACAGTCAATCAGTCAAGCACTCAGTCATTCACTCTCAGTCAGTCAGTCCAGTCAGTCAGTCACTCAGTCAGTCAGTTAGTCCTTCAGCCAGTCAGTCAAGCAGTCAGTCATTTAGTCTCAGTCAGTCAGTCATTCAGTCAGTCAGTCAGTCAGTCAGTCAGTCGGTCAGTCCTGTGCAGTCAGTTAGTCACTAAAGCAGTCAGTCAGTCTCAGTCAGTCAGTCAGTCAGTCCAGTCCAGTCTCAGTCAGTCAGTCAGTCAGTCTCGGTCAGTCAGTCAGTCAGTCATTCAGTCAGTCAGTCAGTCGGTCAGCCTTATTCAGTCAGTCTGTCAGTCAGTCAGTCAGTCAGCCTTATTCAGTCAGTCTGTCAGTCATCCTTATTCAGTCAGTCTGTCAGTCAGTCAGTCGGTCAGTCCTGTCCAGTCAGTTAGTCAGTCAAGCAGTCAGTCAGGTAGTCAAGCAGTCAGTCAGTCAGTGTCAGTCAGTCATTTAGTCATTCAGTCAGTCAGTGAAATAGCCAGTCAGAGAGTCAAGCAGTCAGTCAGTCAGTCTCAGTCAGTCAGTTAGTCAGTCAGTCAGTCAGTCAGTCAGTCAGTTCAGTCTCAGTCAGTCAGGCAGTTAGTCAGTCAGTCTCGGTCAGTCAGTGAGTCAGTCAGTCAGTATCAGTCAGTCAGTGAGTCAGTCTGTCAGTAAGGCAGTATCAGTCAGGCAGTAAGACTCCGCTCGACAGAACTCCGATAGCCTAATGGCTAGACCGCTGGTCTTCCAAGCGAGTGGCCTGGGTTCGAGTCCCAGCCGGACCGAATATCTTCAATGTATATATTTCTTTTCTAATTTGAAAATTCTTTTTTTCTTCAATTTCTTTCCTTTGCAATTATTGATTATTTATGTAGGGAAGAAAATTCTGAGTCAGTTTAATTTTTCGACACGAAGATTTCAAAGTGTTTGAATCAATAATTACCAAGGTGCATTTTTTGTTTTTATTATATTTAAGACTTCCATCGACAGAGCTCCGATAGCCTAATGGCTAGACCGTTGGGTTCCAAGCGCGTGGTACTGGGTTCGAGTCCCGGCCGGAACGAAATCTATGTATATATTTCTCTTCTAATTTAAAGATTCTTTTTTTTTCAATTTCTTTCTTTTGCAAATATGGATTATTTATGTACGGAAGAAAATTCTGAGTCAGTTTAATCATTCGACCTTTAGATTTCAAAGATTTTAGATCAATAATTACTAAGGTGCATTTTTTGTTTTTATTATAATTAAGACACCGATCAACAGAGATCCGATAGTATATTGGCGAGAGCGTTGGGCTTCCATGAGTGTCGCCCTGGGTTCAAATCCCAGCCGGAAAGGAAATCTTAAATGCAAATATTTTTTTCTAATTTTATAATTCTTTTTTTTTATTTTTCCCTTTTGCGAAGTCAGTCAGTCAGTCTGACAGTCAATCAGTCAAGCACTCAGTCATTCAGTCTCAGTCAGTCAGTCCAGTCAGTCAGTCACTCAGTCAGTCAGTTAGTCCTTCAGCCAGTCAGTCAAGCAGTCAGTCATTTAGTCTCAGTCAGTCAGTCATTCAGTCAGTCAGTCAGTCAGGCAGTCAGTCAGTCAGTCAGTCGGTCAGTCCTGTGCAGTCAGTTAGTCACTAAAGCAGTCAGTCAGTCTCAGTCAGTCAGTCAGTCAGTCAGTCCAGTCCAGTCTCAGTCAGTCAGTCAGTCAGTCTCGGTCAGTCAGTCAGTCAGTCATTCAGTCAGTCAGTCAGTCAGGCAGTCAGTCAGTCGGTCAGCCTTATTCAGTCAGTCAGTCAGTCAGCCTTATTCAGTCAGTCTGTCAGTCATCCTTATTCAGTCAGTCTGTCAGTCAGTCAGTCGGTCAGTCCTGTCCAGTCAGTTAGTCAGTCAAGCAGTCAGTCAGTTAGTCAAGCAGTCAGTCAGTCAGTCTCAGTCAGTCAGTTAGTCAATCAGTCAGTCAGTCAGTCCAGTCTCAGTCAGTCAGGCAGTTAGTCAGTCAGTCTCGGTCAGTCAGTGAGTCAGTCAGTCAGTATCAGTCAGTCAGTGAGTCAGTCTGTCAGTCAGGCAGTATCAGTCAGGCAGTAAGACTCCGCTCGACAGAACTCCGATAGCCTAATGGCTAGACCGCTGGTCTTCCAAGCGAGTGGCCTGGGTTCGAGTCCCAGCCGGAGCGAATATCTTCAATGTATATATTTCTTTTCTAATTTGAAAATTCTTTTTTTTTCAATTTCTTTCCTTTGCAATTATTGATTATTTATGTAGGGAAGAAAATTCTGAGTCAGTTTAATTTTTCGGCACGAAGATTTCAAAGTGTTTAAATAAACAATTACCAAGGTGCATTTTTTGTTTTTATTATATTTAAAACTCCCACCGACAGAGCTCCCATAGACTAATGGCTAGAGTGTTAGGCTTCCAAGCGAGTGGCCCTGGGTTCGAGTCCCAGCCTGAACGAAAATCTTCAATGTATACTTTTAGTTTCTAATTTGAAATTTCTTCTTCTTTTTTTTAATTTTTCTCTTTTGCGAATATTGATTATTTATGTAGGGAGAAAAATTCTGAGTCAGTTTAATTATTCGACCTGTAAATTTCAAAGTGTTTGAATCAATAATTACCAAGGTGCATTTTTTGTTTTTATTATATTTAAGACTTCCATCGACAGAGCTCCGATAGCCTAATGGCTAGACCGTTGGGTTTCTAGCGCGTGGTACTGGGTTCGAGTCCCGGCCGGAAAGGAAATCTTAAATGCAAATATTTTTTTCTAATTTTATAATTCTTTTTTTTTTATTTTTCCCTTTTGCGAAGTCAGTCAGTCAGTCTGACAGTCAATCAGTCAAGCACTCAGTCATTCAGTCTCAGTCAGTCAGTCCAGTCAGTCAGTCACTCAGTCAGTCAGTTAGTCCTTCAGCCAGTCAGTCAAGCAGTCAGTCATTTAGTCTCAGTCAGTCAGTCAGTCAGTCAGTCAGTCGGTCAGTCCTGTGCAGTCAGTTAGTCACTAAAGCAGTCAGTCAGTCTCAGTCAGTCAGTCAGTCAGTCAGTCCAGTCCAGTCTCAGTCAGTCAGTCAGTCAGTCTCGGTCAGTCAGTCAGTCAGTCAGTCAGTCAGTCAGGCAGTCAGTCAGTCGGTCAGCCTTATTCAGTCAGTCTGTCAGTCAGTCAGTCAGTCAGCCTTATTCAGTCAGTCTGTCAGTCATCCTTATTCAGTCAGTCTGTCAGTCAGTCAGTCGGTCAGTCCTGTCCAGTCAGTTAGTCAGTCAAGCAGTCAGTCAGGTAGTCAAGCAGTCAGTCAGTCAGTGTCAGTCAGTCATTTAGTCATTCAGTCAGTCAGTGAAATAGCCAGTCAGAGAGTCAAGCAGTCAGTCAGTCAGTCTCAGTCAGTCAGTTAGTCAGTCAGTCAGTCAGTCAGTCAGTCAGTCCAGTCTCAGTCAGTCAGGCAGTTAGTCAGTCAGTCTCGGTCAGTCAGTGAGTCAGTCAGTCAGTATCAGTCAGTCAGTGAGTCAGTCTGTCAGTCAGGCAGTATCAGTCAGGCAGTAAGACTGCGCTCGACAGAACTCCGATAGCCTAATGGCTAGACCGCTGGTCTTCCAAGCGAGTGGCCTGGGTTCGAGTCCCAGCCGGAGCGAATATCTTCAATGTATATATTTCTTTTCTAATTTGAAAATTCTTTTTTTTTCAATTTCTTTCCTTTGCAATTATTGATTATTTATGTAGGGAAGAAGATTCTGAGTCAGTTTAATTTTTCGACACGAAGATTTCAAAGTGTTTAAATAAACAATTACCAAGGTGCATTTTTTTTTATTATATTTAAAACTCCCACCGACAGAGCTCCCATAGACTAATGGCTAGAGTGTTAGGCTTCCAAGCGAGTGGCCCTGGGTTCGAGTCCCAACCTGAACGAAAATCTTCAATGTATACTTTTAGTTTCTAATTTGAAATTTCTTCTTCTTTTTTTTTTTAATTTTTCTCTTTTGCGAATATTGATTATTTATGTTGGGAGAAAAATTCTGAGTCAGTTTAATTATTCGACCTGTAAATTTCAAAGTGTTTGAATCAATAATTACCAAGGTGCATTTTTTGTTTTTATTATATTTAAGACTTCCATCGACAGAGCTCCGGTAGCCTAATGGCTAGACCGTTGGGTTCCAAGCGCGTGGTAATGGGTTCGAGTCCCGGCCGGAACGAAAATCTTCCATGTATATATTTCTCTTCTAATTTGTAGATTCTTTTTTTTTCAATTTCTTTCTTTTGCAAATATGGATTATTTATGTACGGAAGAAAATTCTGAGTCAGTTTAATCATTCGACCTTTAGATTTCAAAGGTTTTAGATCAATAATTACTAAGGTGCATTTTTTGTTTTTATTACAATTAAGACACCGATCAACAGAGATCCGATAGTATATTGGCGAGAGCGTTGGGCTTCCATGAGTGTCGCCCTGGGTTCAAATCCCAGCCGGAAAGGAAATCTTAAATGCAAATATTTTTTTCTAATTTTATAATTTTTTTTTTTATTTTTCCCTTTTGCGAAGTCAGTCAGTCAGTCTGACAGTCAATCAGTCAAGCACTCAGTCATTCAGTCTCAGTCAGTCAGTCCAGTCAGTCAGTCACTCAGTCAGTCAGTTAGTCCTTCAGCCAGTCAGTCAAGCAGTCAGTCATTTAGTCTCAGTCAGTCAGTCATTCAGTCAGTCAGGCAGTCAGTCAGTCAGTCAGTCGGTCAGTCCTGTGCAGTCAGTTAGTCACTAAAGCAGTCAGTCAGTCTCAGTCAGTCAGTCAGTCAGTCAGTCCAGTCCAGTCTCAGTCAGTCAGTCAGTCAGTCTCGGTCAGTCAGTCAGTCAGTCATTCAGTCAGTCAGTCAGTCAGGCAGTCATTCGGTCAGCCTTATTCAGTCAGTCTGTCAGTCAGTCAGTCAGTCAGCCTTATTCAGTCAGTCTGTCAGTCATCCTTATTCAGTCAGTCTGTCAGTCAGTCAGTCGGTCAGTCCTGTCCAGTCAGTTAGTAAATCAAGCAGTCAGTCAGGTAGTCAAGCAGTCAGTCAGTCAGTGTCAGTCAGTCATTTAGTCATTCAGTCAGTCAGTGAGTCAGTCTGTCAGTCAGGCAGTATCAGTCAGGCAGTAATACTCCGCTCGACAAAACTCCGATAGCCTAATGGCTAGACCGCTGGTCTTCCAAGCGAGTGGCCTGGGTTCGAGTCCCAGCCGGAGCGAATATCTTCAATGTATATATTTCTTTTCTAATTTGAAAATTCTTTTTTTTTCAATTTCTTTCCTTTGGAATTATTGATTATTTATGTAGGGAAGAAAATTCTGAGTCAGTTTAATTTTTCGACACGAAGATTTCAAAGTGTTTAAATAAACAATTACCAAGGTGCATTTTTTGTTTTTATTATATTTAAAACTCCCACCGACAGAGCTCCCATAGACTAATGGCTAGAGTGTTAGGCTTCCAAGCGAGTGGCCCTGGGTTCGAGTCCCAGCCTGAACGAAAATCTTCAATGTATACTTTTAGTTTCTAATTTGAAATTTCTTCTTCTTTTTTTTTAATTTTTCTCTTTTGCGAATATTGATTATTTATGTAGGGAGAAAAATTCTGAGTCAGTTTAATTATTCGACCTGTAAATTTCAAAGTGTTTGAATCAATAATTACCAAGGTGCATTTTTTGTTTTTATTATATTTAAGACTTCCATCGACAGAGCTCCGATAGCCTAATGGCTAGACCGTTGGGTTCCTAGCGCGTGGTACTGGGTTCGAGTCCCGGCCGGAAAGGAAATCTTAAATGCAAATATTTTTTTCTAATTTTATAATTCTTTTTTTTTTATTTTTCCCTTTTGCGAAGTCAGTCAGTCAGTCTGACAGTCAATCAGTCAAGCACTCAGTCTTTCAGTCTCAGTCAGTCAGTCCAGTCAGTCAGTCACTCAGTCAGTCAGTTAGTCCTTCAGCCAGTCAGTCAAGCAGTCAGTCATTTAGTCTCAGTCAGTCAGTCAGTCAGTCAGTCAGTCGGTCAGTCCTGTGCAGTCAGTTAGTCACTAAAGCAGTCAGTCAGTCTCAGTCAGTCAGTCAGTCAGTCAGTCCAGTCCAGTCTCAGTCAGTCAGTCAGTCAGTCTCGGTCAGTCAGTCAGTCAGTCAGTCAGTCAGTCAGGCAGTCAGTCAGTCGGTCAGCCTTATTCAGTCAGTCTGTCAGTCAGTCAGTCAGTCAGCCTTATTCAGTCAGTCTGTCAGTCATCCTTATTCAGTCAGTCTGTCAGTCAGTCGGTCAGTCCTGTCCAGTCAGTTAGTCAGTCAAGCAGTCAGTCAGGTAGTCAAGCAGTCAGTCAGTCAGTGTCAGTCAGTCATTTAGTCATTCAGTCAGTCAGTGAAATAGCCAGTCAGAGAGTCAAGCAGTCAGTCAGTCAGTCTCAGTCAGTCAGTTAGTCAGTCAGTCAGTCAGTCAGTCAGTCCAGTCTCAGTCAGTCAGGCAGTTAGTCAGTCAGTCTCGGTCAGTCAGTGAGTCAGTCAGTCAGTATCAGTCAGTCAGTGAGTCAGTCTGTCAGTCAGGCAGTATCAGTCAGGCAGTAAGACTCCGCTCGACAGAACTCCGATAGCCTAATGGCTAGACCGCTGGTCTTCCAAGCGAGTGGCCTGGGTTCGAGTCCCAGCCGGAGCGAATATCTTCAATGTATATATTTCTTTTCTAATTTGAAAATTCTTTTTTTTTCAATTTCTTTCCTTTGCAATTATTGATTATTTATGTAGGGAAGAAGATTCTGAGTCAGTTTAATTTTTCGACACGAAGATTTCAAAGTGTTTAAATAAACAATTACCAAGGTGCATTTTTTTTTTTATTATATTTAAAACTCCCACCGACAGAGCTCCCATAGACTAATGGCTAGAGTGTTAGGCTTCCAAGCGAGTGGCCCTGGGTTCGAGTCCCAACCTGAACGAAAATCTTCAATGTATACTTTTAGTTTCTAATTTGAAATTTCTTCTTCTTTTTTTTTTAATTTTTCTCTTTTGCGAATATTGATTATTTATGTAGGGAGAAAAATTCTGAGTCAGTTTAATTATTCGACCTGTAAATTTCAAAGTGTTTGAATCAATAATTACCAAGGTGCATTTTTTGTTTTTATTATATTTAAGACTTCCATCGACAGAGCTCCGGTAGCCTAATGGCTAGACCGTTGGGTTCCAAGCGCGTGGTAATGGGTTCGAGTCCCGGCCGGAACGAAAATCTTCCATGTACATATTTCTCTTCTAATTTGTAGATTCTTTTTTTTTCAATTTCTTTCTTTTGCAAATATGGATTATTTATGTACGGAAGAAAATTCTGAGTCAGTTTAATCATTCGACCTTTAGATTTCAAAGATTTTAGATCAATAATTACTAAGGTGCATTTTTTGTTTTTATTATAATTAAGACACCGATCAACAGAGATCCGATAGTATATTGGCGAGAGCGTTGGGCTTCCATGAGTGTCGCCCTGGGTTCAAATCCCAGCCGGAAAGGAAATCTTAAATGCAAATATTTTTTTCTAATTTTATAATTCTTTTTTTTTTATTTTTCCCTTTTGCGAAGTCAGTCAGTCAGTCTGACAGTCAATCAGTCAAGCACTCAGTCATTCAGTCTCAGTCAGTCAGTCCAGTCAGTCAGTCACTCAGTCAGTCAGTTAGTCCTTCAGCCAGTCAGTCAAGCAGTCAGTCATTTAGTCTCAGTCAGTCAGTCATTCAGTCAGTCAGTCAGTCAGGCAGTCAGTCAGTCAGTCAGTCGGTCAGTCCTGTGCAGTCAGTTAGTCACTAAAGCAGTCAGTCAGTCTCAGTCAGTCAGTCAGTCAGTCAGTCCAGTCCAGTCTCAGTCAGTCAGTCAGTCAGTCAGTCAGTCATTCAGTCAGTCAGTCAGTCAGGCAGTCAGTCATTCGGTCAGCCTTATTCAGTCAGTCTGTCAGTCAGTCAGTCAGTCAGCCTTATTCAGTCAGTCTGTCAGTCATCCTTATTCAGTCAGTCAGTCAGTCGGTCAGTCCTGTCCAGTCAGTTAGTAAATCAAGCAGTCAGTCAGGTAGTCAAGCAGTCAGTCAGTCAGTGTCAGTCAGTCATTTAGTCATTCAGTCAGTCAGTGAGTCAGTCTGTCAGTCAGGCAGTATCAGTCAGGCAGTAAGACTCCGCTCGGCAGAACTCCGATAGCCTAATGGCTAGACCGCTGGTCTTCCAAGCGAGTGGCCTGGGTTCGAGTCCCAGCCGGAGCGAATATCTTCAATGTATATATTTCTTTTCTAATTTGAAAATTCTTTTTTTTTTCAATTTCTTTCCTTTGCAATTATTGATTATTTATGTAGGGAAGAAAATTCTGAGTCAGTTTAATTTTTCGACACGAAGATTTCAAAGTGTTTAAATAAACAATTACCAAGGTGCATTTTTTGTTTTTATTATATTTAAAACTCCCACCGACAGAGCTCCCATAGACTAATGGCTAGAGTGTTAGGCTTCCAAGCGAGTGGCCCTGGGTTCGAGTCCCAGCCTGAACGCAAATCTTCAATGTATACTTTTAGTTTCTAATTTGAAATTTCTTCTTCTTTTTTTTTTAATTTTTCTCTTTTGCGAATATTGATTATTTATGTCGGGAGAAAAATTCTGAGTCAGTTTAATTATTCGACCTGTAAATTTCAAAGTGTTTGAATCAATAATTACCAAGGTGCATTTTTTGTTTTTATTATATTTAACACTTCCATCGACAGAGCTCCGATAGCCTAATGGCTAGACTGTTGGGTTCCTAGCGCGTGGTACTGGGTTCGAGTCCCGGCCGGAAAGGAAATCTTAAATGCAAATATTTTTTTCTAATTTTATAATTCTTTTTTTTTTATTTTTCCCTTTTGCGAAGTCAGTCAGTCAGTCTGACAGTCAATCAGTCAAGCACTCAGTCATTCAGTCTCAGTCAGTCAGTCCAGTCAGTCAGTCACTCAGCCAGTCAGTTAGTCCTTCAGCCAGTCAGTTAGTCCTTCAGCCAGTCAGTCAAGCAGTCAGTCATTTAGTCTCAGTCAGTCAGTCAGGCAGTCAGTCAGTCAGTCAGTCGGTCAGTCCTGTGCAGTCAGTTAGTCACTAAAGCAGTCAGTCAGTCTCAGTCAGTCAGTCAGTCAGTCTCGGTCAGTCAGTCAGTCAGTCATTCAGTCAGTCAGTCAGTCAGGCAGTCAGTCAGTCGGTCAGCCTTATTCAGTCAGTCTGTCAGTCAGTCAGTCAGTCAGCCTTATTCAGTCAGTCTGTCAGTCATCCTTATTCAGTCAGTCTGTCTGTCAGTCAGTCGGTCAGTCCTGTCCAGTCAGTTAGTCAGTCAAGCAGTCAGTCAGGTAGTCAAGCAGTCAGTCAGTCAGTGTCAGTCAGTCATTTAGTCATTCAGTCAGTCAGTGAAATAGCCAGTCAGAGAGTCAAGCAGTCAGTCAGTCAGTCTCAGTCAGTCAGTTAGTCAGTCAGTCAGTCAATCAGTCAGTCAGTCCAGTCTCAGTCAGTCAGGCAGTTAGTCAGTCAGTCTCGGTCAGTCAGTGAGTCAGTCAGTCAGTATCAGTCAGTCAGTGAGTCAGTCTGTCAGTCAGGCAGTATCAGTCAGGCAGTAATACTCCGCTCGACAAAACTCCGATAGCCTAATGGCTAGACCGCTGGTCTTCCAAGCGAGTGGCCTGGGTTCGAGTCCCAGCCGGAGCGAATATCTTCAATGTATATATTTCTTTTCTAATTTGAAAATTCTTTTTTTTTCAATTTCTTTCCTTTGGAATTATTGATTATTTATGTAGGGAAGAAAATTCTGAGTCAGTTTAATTTTTCGACACGAAGATTTCAAAGTGTTTAAATAAACAATTACCAAGGTGCATTTTTTGTTTTTATTATATTTAAAACTCCCACCGACAGAGCTCCCATAGACTAATGGCTAGAGTGTTAGGCTTCCAAGCGAGTGGCCCTGGGTTCGAGTCCCAGCCTGAACGAAAATCTTCAATGTATACTTTTAGTTTCTAATTTGAAATTTCTTCTTCTTTTTTTTTAATTTTTCTCTTTTGCGAATATTGATTATTTATGTAGGGAGAAAAATTCTGAGTCAGTTTAATTATTCGACCTGTAAATTTCAAAGTGTTTGAATCAATAATTACCAAGGTGCATTTTTTGTTTTTATTATATTTAAGACTTCCATCGACAGAGCTCCGATAGCCTAATGGCTAGACCGTTGGGTTCCTAGCGCGTGGTACTGGGTTCGAGTCCCGGCCGGAAAGGAAATCTTAAATGCAAATATTTTTTTCTAATTTTATAATTCTTTTTTTTTTTATTTTTCCCTTTTGCGAAGTCAGTCAGTCAGTCTGACAGTCAATCAGTCAAGCACTCAGTCATTCAGTCTCAGTCAGTCAGTCCAGTCAGTCAGTCACTCAGTCAGTCAGTTAGTCCTTCAGCCAGTCAGTCAAGCAGTCAGTCATTTAGTCTCAGTCAGTCAGTCAGTCAGTCAGTCAGTCGGTCAGTCCTGTGCAGTCAGTTAGTCACTAAAGCAGTCAGTCAGTCTCAGTCAGTCAGTCAGTCAGTCAGTCCAGTCCAGTCTCAGTCAGTCAGTCAGTCAGTCTCGGTCAGTCAGTCAGTCAGGCTGTCAGTCAGTCGGTCAGCCTTATTCAGTCAGTCTGTCAGTCAGTCAGTCAGTCAGCCTTATTCAGTCAGTCTGTCAGTCATCCTTATTCAGTCAGTCTGTCAGTCAGTCAGTCGGTCAGTCCTGTCCAGTCAGTTAGTCAGTCAAGCAGTCAGTCAGGTAGTCAAGCAGTCAGTCAGTCAGTGTCAGTCAGTCATTTAGTCATTCAGTCAGTCAGTGAAATAGCCAGTCAGAGAGTCAAGCAGTCAGTCAGTCAGTCTCAGTCAGTCAGTTAGTCAGTCAGTCAGTCAGTCAGTCAGTCAGTCCAGTCTCAGTCAGTCAGGCAGTTCGTCAGTCAGTCTCGGTCAGTCAGTGAGTCAGTCAGTCAGTATCAGTCAGTCAGTGAGTCAGTCTGTCAGTCAGGCAGTATCAGTCAGGCAGTAAGACTCCGCTCGACAGAACTCCGATAGCCTAATGGCTAGACCGCTGGTCTTCCAAGCGAGTGGCCTGGGTTCGAGTCCCAGCCGGAGCGAATATCTTCAATGTATATATTTCTTTTCTAATTTGAAAATTCTTTTTTTTTTCAATTTCTTTCCTTTGCAATTATTGATTATTTATGTAGGGAAGAAGATTCTGAGTCAGTTTAATTTTTCGACACGAAGATTTCAAAGTGTTTAAATAAACAATTACCAAGGTGCATTTTTTTTTTTATTATATTTAAAACTCCCACCGACAGAGCTCCCATAGACTAATGGCTAGAGTGTTAGGCTTCCAAGCGAGTGGCCCTGGGTTCGAGTCCCAACCTGAACGAAAATCTTCAATGTATACTTTTAGTTTCTAATTTGAAATTTCTTCTTCTTTTTTTTTTAATTTTTCTCTTTTGCGAATATTGATTATTTATGTAGGGAGAAAAATTCTGAGTCAGTTTAATTATTCGACCTGTAAATTTCAAAGTGTTTGAATCAATAATTTCCAAGGTGCATTTTTTGTTTTTGTTATATTTAAGACTTCCATCGACAGAGCTCCGGTAGCCTAATGGCTAGACCGTTGGGTTCCAAGCGCGTGGTAATGGGTTCGAGTCCCGGCCGGAACGAAAATCTTCCATGTATATATTTCTCTTCTAATTTGTAGATTCTTTTTTTTTCAATTTCTTTCTTTTGCAAATATGGATTATTTATGTACGGAAGAAAATTCTGAGTCAGTTTAATCATTCGACCTTTAGATTTCAAAGATTTTAGATCAATAATTACTAAGGTGCATTTTTTGTTTTTATTATAATTAAGACACCGATCAACAGAGATCCGATAGTATATTGGCGAGAGCGTTGGGCTTCCATGAGTGTCGCCCTGGGTTCAAATCCCAGCCGGAAAGGAAATCTGAAATGCAAATATTTTTTTCTAATTTTATAATTCTTTTTTTTTATTTTTCCCTTTTGCGAAGTCAGTCAGTCAGTCTGACAGTCAATCAGTCAAGCACTCAGTCATTCAGTCTCAGTCAGTCAGTCCAGTCAGTCAGTCACTCAGTCAGTCAGTTAGTCCTTCAGCCAGTCAGTCAAGCAGTCAGTCATTTAGTCTCAGTCAGTCAGTCATTCAGTCAGTCAGTCAGTCAGGCAGTCAGTCAGTCAGTCAGTCGGTCAGTCCTGTGCAGTCAGTTAGTCACTAAAGCAGTCAGTCAGTCTCAGTCAGTCAGTCAGTCCAGTCCAGTCTCAGTCAGTCAGTCAGTCAGTCTCGGTCAGTCAGTCAGTCAGTCATTCAGTCAGTCAGTCAGTCAGGCAGTCAGTCATTCGGTCAGCCTTATTCAGTCAGTCTGTCAGTCAGTCAGTCAGTCAGCCTTATTCAGTCAGTCTGTCTGTCATCCTTATTCAGTCAGTCTGTCAGTCAGTCACTCGGTCAGTCCTGTCCAGTCAGTTAGTAAATCAAGCAGTCAGTCAGGTAGTCAAGCAGTCAGTCAGTCAGTGTCAGTCAGTCATTTAGTCATTCAGTCAGTCAGTGAGTCAGTCTGTCAGTCAGGCAGTATCAGTCAGGCAGTAAGACTCCGCTCGGCAGAACTCCGATAGCCTAATGGCTAGACCGCTGGTCTTCCAAGCGAGTGGCCTGGGTTCGAGTCCCAGCCGGAGCGAATATCTTCAATGTATATATTTCTTTTCGAATTTGAAAATTCTTTTTTTTTTCAATTTCTTTCCTTTGCAATTATTGATTATTTATGTAGGGAAGAAAATTCTGAGTCAGTTTAATTTTTCGACACGAAGATTTCAAAGTGTTTAAATAAACAATTACCAAGGTGCATTTTTTGTTTTTATTATATTTAAAACTCCCACCGACAGAGCTCCAATAGACTAATGGCTAGAGTGTTAGGCTTCCAAGCGAGTGGCCCTGGGTTCGAGTCCCAGCCTGAACGCAAATCTTCAATGTATACTTTTAGTTTCTAATTTGAAATTTCTTCTTCTTTTTTTTTTAATTTTTCTCTTTTGCGAATATTGATTATTTATGTAGGGAGAAAAATTCTGAGTCAGTTTAATTATTCGACCTGTAAATTTCAAAGTGTTTGAATCAATAATTACCAAGGTGAATTTTTTGTTTTTATTATATTTAACACTTCCATCGACAGAGCTCCGATAGCCTAATGGCTAGACTGTTGGGTTCCTAGCGCGTGGTACTGGGTTCGAGTCCCGGCCGGAAAGGAAATCTTAAATGCAAATATTTTTTTCTAATTTTATAATTCTTTTTTTTTTATTTTTCCCTTTTGCGAAGTCAGTCAGTCAGTCTGACAGTCAATCAGTCAAGCACTCAGTCATTCAGTCTCAGTCAGTCAGTCCAGTCAGTCAGTCACTCAGTCAGTCAGTTAGTCCTTCAGCCAGTCAGTCAAGCAGTCAGTCATTTAGTCTCAGTCAGTCAGTCATTCAGTCAGTCAGTCAGTCAGGCAGTCAGTCAGTCAGTCAGTCGGTCAGTCCTGTGCAGTCAGTTAGTCACTAAAGCAGTCAGTCAGTCTCAGTCAGTCAGTCAGTCAGTCCAGTCCAGTCTCAGTCAGTCAGTCAGTCAGTCTCGGTCAGTCAGTCAGTCAGTCAGCCTTATTCAGTCAGTCTGTCAGTCATCCTTATACAGTCAGTCTGTCAGTCAGTCAGTCGGTCAGTCCTGTCCAGTCAGTTAGTCAGTCAAGCAGTCAGTCAGGTAGTCAAGCAGTCAGTCAGTCAGTGTCAGTCAGTCATTTAGTCATTCAGTCAGTCAGTGAAATAGCCAGTCAGAGAGTCAAGCAGTCAGTCAGTCAGTCTCAGTCAGTCAGTTAGTCAGTCAGTCAGTCAGTCAGTCAGTCAGTCCAGTCTCAGTCAGTCAGGAGTTAGTCAGTCAGTCTCGGTCAGTCAGTGAGTCAGTCAGTCAGTATCAGTCAGTCAGTGAGTCAGTCTGTCAGTCAGGCAGTATCAGTCAGGCAGTAAGACTCCTCTCGACAGAACTCCGATAGCCTAATGGCTAGACCGCTGGTCTTCCAAGCGAGTGGCCTGGGTTCGAGTCCCAGCCGGAGCGAATATCTTCAATGTATATATTTCTTTTCTAATTTGAAAATTCTTTTTTTTTTCAATTTCTTTCCTTTGCAATTATTGATTATTTATGTAGGGAAGAAAATTCTGAGTCAGTTTAATTTTTCGACACGAAGATTTCAAAGTGTTTAAATAAACAATTACCAAGGTGCATTTTTTGTTTTTATTATACAGTGAAACCCCTCTATTACGGACACTAACGGGACAAACTTTTTTGTCCGTAAGAGAGGGGTGTCCGCTTTACAGAGGTTTTTTTAATTTAATTAACTTTAGTTATTTGTTTATGTTTTTTGAAATCTCAAATGAAATATGTGTGAATTCTACTCTTTCATATGCATAGATTTTTTTTAATTTACTAGTTTTTACCAACATATACATAATAAACAATTATTTTATCAGGTTAAATTCAAATATTACAGTTTTGCACACTCAAAGAGATTTAAATAACAGGTTCGCATAAAAATTACATACCTAATTTGTACTTTTAAAAAATTGTTCGATTGATGTCTGTTGATATGTTTTGATCGATGAAAGTCTTTCATTTTCGAAATGTATCTTAAGTGCTTGTACCAAGTCTAGTCCTTTAGGATCGTTGTGTTTAATTGAAAATTCCCTGAGTCCATCTAATACGCTTAAAGCTTCGTTAACATTTTTAATTGTTTTAACGTCTTCTTTTACGGACAGTTCATCTTCGTCGTCATCCTCAACTGTATGATCTTCGTTAATTTCGCGCACTATGCTTGCAATTTCTGTTTCGCTTTCTTCAGTGAAAACTTGGTCGTCGATGGGAGCATAGTCTTCAGCGGTCACATTTGTGAACCCTGCTTGTTGCATTAACGACTGCAAATCGGATCCATCATTGTCACAATCAACTTCGTTGTCAATTTCCTCTGTGGCAGATCCTTTTTTGAATCCAACGCGATTAAAGCTACTTACTATTGTTTATTTTTTAACTTCCTTCCATGCGTGCTTAACCCAGCTGATTGCATCTAACACATCAATTGTTTTGGACAATTCGCTACTTGTTTTAGTTTCTTCCATTTTATTGATTAAATGCTTCATAACTAGTTGTCTGTATTGAATTTTAAATGCTTGAATTATCCCAGCATCCATAGTTTGGCATTTCGATGTTGTGTTTGCTGGCAAGAAGACTATTTCTATATTTTTCAAGTGAAAGTCTTTGGGATGGGAGGGCGCGTTGTCCATAAAAATAACAATATGCCTTTTTTCTCTCCCCAACTTCTTATCAAAAGTTACAAGCCAATCAGATATGACACTGGTTGTCATCCACGTTCTTCTATTTGAATACCAGTCTACAGGTAATTTTTTTATATCCAGTCCTTTAAAACACCGAGGTCTGGCTGCTTTTCCGATGACAACTGGTTTTAATTTTGTACCATCCATGCTGGCACCCAACAAAACTGTTAAGCGTTCTTTGGAGATTTTGCCACCAGAGCAGTTTTCTTTCCGTAAAGTTAAGGTTTTATCTGGCAGAGCTCTATAAAACAAACCGGTCTCATCAATGTTATAAATGTCACATGGCTCGTAATTTTCAATCAAACTAGGCACTTTCTCAAACCATTTCTCGCAAACGTCAGCATCCACATCCATGGATTCACCACATATTTTTTTTAAAACGATATCATGTCTCGTTCGAAAACGATCTAACCATCCATTGGAAGCTTTGAAATTTTCTATACCCATTTCAGTAGCTGCTTCTTTCGCCTTTTCTTGTAAAATAGGGCCAGAAATCGGAATATTTTTGCTTCTTGCGGACACAAACCATTTAAACACAATTTCATCCACTGCAAGGGCATTACTTTTAGGAAAATCTTTTTTCTTCTCTTGGTTTCCATTTATGAACCATTCTTTCTTAAACTTCTCTTTTCCTTTTAATATACAGCAAATTTGTGTGCGTCCCACACCAAACTTTTCAGCAATGTTCCGTATTCCAATTTTATTTTTTTCTGCGAAATCTATAACTGCAATTTTTTCTTTAAGAGAAAGAGTACGACGCTGACGATGAGTATTCAGAGCCATTTCAATGAGAACGATGAAACAACTGAATGCTTTTACCCTTAAGTTTACTTTATGATATTGCATTGGCTTTACTTATACTCTGTATAAAATATTTTTGTTAGATGGCGCGTCAACTCGGCTCCACTTAGACACAACACGCCTGCTTGTTAGTCATCTGAAAAGGAACAAGGCAACGGGGGAGGGTGGGGGTATACAGACAGAAACTTGCAGAATAATCATTTTCTCTTTTCTTTTCTTTTATTTTTGACGATTTGATGATGTTTTTTGGAATGAAAAATGCATTTCGGTGTCAAGCTGAAAATTTTTTGCTACGCAGTAGATGCAAAGTAAAATTGCAAAGAAATATTTTTTTTATCTCCGTATAAGCTGGTCGACTTTGCATTAAATGAAGCCTTTCAATGGAGTAGCTATTTAAGTCTCAAGTTTTAAATACTATCCGCAAAAAAGGATATATCAATGTAAATGACTTCGAAAAGGGTGTCCGTGTCCGTATTTGAGGGTGTCCGTACGAGAGAGGTTCCTTATACATTAAGTTTAATGTCTCTCTGCCGGGGAATTAAAAACTGTCCGCATAAGAGGGGTGTCCATTAGGAGGGGTTTCACTGTATTTAAAACTCCCACCGACAGAGCTCCCATAGACAAATGGCTAGAGTGTTAGGCTTCCAAGCGAGTGGCCCTGGGTTCGAGTCCCAGCCTGAACGAAAATCTTCAATGTATACTTTTAGTTTCTAATTTGAAATTTCTTCTTCTTTTTTTTTTAATTTTTCTCTTTTGCGAATATTGATTATTTATGTAGGGAGAAAAATTTTGAGTCAGTTTAATTATTCGACCTGTAAATTTCAAAGTGTTTGAATCAATAATTACCAAGGTGCATTTTTTGTTTTTATTATATTTAAGACTTCCATCGACAGAGCTCCGATAGCCTAATGGCTAGACCGTTGGGTTCCTAGCGCGTGGTACTGGGTTCGAGTCCCGGCCGGAATGGAAATCTTAAATGCAAATATTTTTTTCTAATTTTATAATTCTTTTTTTTTTATTTTTCCCTTTTGCGAAGTCAGTCAGTCAGTCTGACAGTCAATCAGTCAAGCACTCAGTCATTCAGTCTCAGTCAGTCAGTCCAGTCAGTCAGTCACTCAGTCAGTCAGTTAGTCCTTCAGCCAGTCAGTTAGTCCTTCAGCCAGTCAATCAAGCAGTCAGTCATTTAGTCTCAGTCAGTCAGTCAGGCAGTCAGTCAGTCAGTCAGTCGGTCAGTCCTGTGCAGTCAGTTAGTCACTAAAGCAGTCAGTCAGTCTCAGTCAGTCAGTCAGTCAGTCAGTCAGTCTCGGTCAGTCAGTCAGTCAGTCATTCAGTCAGTCAGTCAGTCAGGCAGTCAGTCAGTCGGTCAGCCTTATTCAGTCAGTCTGTCAGTCAGTCAGTCAGTCAGCCTTATTCAGTCAGTCTGTCAGTCATCCTTATTCAGTCAGTCTGTCAGTCAGTCAGTCGGTCAGTCCTGTCCAGTCAGTTAGTCAGTCAAGCAGTCAGTCAGGTAGTCAAGCAGTCAGTCAGTCAGTGTCAGTCAGTCATTTAGTCATTCAGTCAGTCAGTGAAATAGCCAGTCAGAGAGTCAAGCAGTCAGTCAGTCAGTCTCAGTCAGTCAGTTAGTCAGTCAGTCAGTCAATCAGTCAGTCAGTCCAGTCTCAGTCAGTCAGGCAGTTAGTCAGTCAGTCTCGGTCAGTCAGTGAGTCAGTCAGTCAGTATCAGTCAGTCAGTGAGTCAGTCTGTCAGTCAGGCAGTATCAGTCAGGCAGTAAGACTCCGCTCGACAGAACTCCGATAGCCTAATGGCTAGACCGCTGGTCTTCCAAGCGAGTGGCCTGGGTTCGAGTCCCAGCCGGAGCGAATATCTTCAATGTATATATTTCTTTTCTAATTTGAAAATTCTTTTTTTTTTTTCAATTTCTTTCCTTTGCAATTATTGATTATTTATGTAGGGAAGAAAATTCTGAGTCAGTTTAATTTTTCGACACGAAGATTTCAAAGTGTTTAAATAAACAATTACCAAGGTGCATTTTTTGTTTTTATTATATTTAAAACTCCCACCGACAGAGCTCCCATAGACTAATGGCTAGAGTGTTAGGCTTCCAAGCGAGTGGCCCTGGGTTCGAGTCCCAGCCTGAACGAAAATCTTCAATGTATACTTTTAGTTTCTAATTTGAAATTTCTTCTTCTTTTTTTTTAATTTTTCTCTTTTGCGAATATTGATTATTTATGTAGGGAGAAAAATTCTGAGTCAGTTTAATTATTCGACCTGTAAATTTCAATGTGTTTGAATCAATAATTACCAAGGTGCATTTTTTGTTTTTATTATATTTAAGACTTCCATCGACAGAGCTCCGATAGCCTAATGGCTAGACCGTTGGGTTCCAAGCGCGTGGTACTGGGTTCGAGTCCCGGCCGGAAAGGAAATCTTAAATGCAAATATTTTTTTCTAATTTTATAATTCTTTTTTTTTATTTTTCCCTTTTGCGAAGTCAGTCAGTCAGTCTGACAGTCAATCAGTCAAGCACTCAGTCATTCATTCTCAGTCAGTCAGTCCAGTCAGTCAGTCACTCAGTCAGTCAGTTAGTCCTTCAGCCAGTCAGTTAGTCCTTCAGCCAGTCAGTCAAGCAGTCAGTCATTTAGTCTCAGTCAGTCAGTCAGGCAGTCAGTCAGTCAGTCGGTCAGTCCTGTGCAGTCAGTTAGTCACTAAAGCAGTCAGTCAGTCTCAGTCAGTCAGTCAGTCAGTCAGTCTCGGTCAGTCAGTCTGTCAGTCATTCAGTCAGTCAGTCAGTCAGGCAGTCAGTCAGTCGGTCAGCCTTATTCAGTCAGTCTGTCAGTCAGTCAGTCAGTCAGCCTTATTCAGTCAGTCTGTCAGTCATCCTTATTCAGTCAGTCTGTCAGTCAGTCAGTCGGTCAGTCCTGTCCAGTCAGTTAGTCAGTCAAGCAGTCTGTCAGGTAGTCAAGCAGTCAGTCAGTCAGTGTCAGTCAGTCATTTAGTCATTCAGTCAGTCAGTGAAATAGCCAGTCAGAGAGTCAAGCAGTCAGTCAGTCAGTCTCAGTCAGTCAGTTAGTCAGTCAGTCAGTCAATCAGTCAGTCAGTCCAGTCTCAGTCAGTCAGGCAGTTAGTCAGTCAGTCTCGGTCAGTCAGTGAGTCAGTCAGTCAGTATCAGTCAGTCAGTGAGTCAGTCTGTCAGTCAGGCAGTATCAGTCAGGCATTAAGACTCCGCTCGACAGAACTCCGATAGCCTAATGGCTAGACCGCTGGTCTTCCAAGCGAGTGGCCTGGGTTCGAGTCCCAGCCGGAGCGAATATCTTCAATGTATATATTTCTTTTCTAATTTGAAAATTCTTTTTTTTTTCAATTTCTTTCCTTTGCAATTAATGATTATTTATGTAGGGAAGAAAATTCTGAGTCAGTTTAATTTTTCGACACGAAGATTTCAAAGTGTTTAAATAAACAATTACCAAGGTGCATTTTTTGTTTTTATTATATTTAAAACTCCCACCGACAGTGCTCCCATAGACTAATGGCTAGAGTGTTAGGCTTCCAAGCGAGTGGCCCTGGGTTCGAGTCCCAGCCTGAACGAAAATCTTCAATGTATACTTTTAGTTTCTAATTTGAAATTTCTTCTTCTTTTTTTTTTAATTTTTCTCTTTTGCGAATATTGATTATTTATGTAGGGAGAAAAATTCTGAGTCAGTTTAATTATTCGACCTGTAAATTTCAATGTGTTTGAATCAATAATTACCAAGGTGCATTTTTTGTTTTTATTATATTTAAGACTTCCATCGACAGAGCTCCGATAGCCTAATGGCTAGACCGTTGGGTTCCAAGCGCGTGGTACTGGGTTCGAGTCCCGGCCGGAACGAAAATCTTCCATGTATATATTTCTCTTCTAATTTGAAGATTCTTTTTTTTTTCAATTTCTTTCTTTTGCAAATATGGATTATTTATGTACGGAAGAAAATTCTGAGTCAGTTTAATCATTCGACCTTTAGATTTCAAAGATTTTAGATCAATAATTACTAAGGTGCATTTTTTGTTTTTATTATAATTAAGACACCGATCAACAGAGATCCGATAGTATATTGGCGAGAGCGTTGGGCTTCCATGAGTGTCGCCCTGGGTTTAAATCCCAGCCGGAAAGGAAATCTTAAATGCAAATATTTTTTTCTAATTTTATAATTCTTTTTTTTTTATTTTTCCCTTTTGCGAAGTCAGTCAGTCAGTCTGACAGTCAATCAGTCAAGCACTCAGTCATTCAGTCTCAGTCAGTCAGTCCAGTCAGTCAGTCACTCAGTCAGTCAGTTAGTCCTTCAGCCAGTTAGTCAAGCAGTCAGTCATTTAGTCTCAGTCAGTCAGTCATTCAGTCAGTCAGTCAGTCAGTCAGTCAGTCGGTGAGTCCTGTGCAGTCAGTTAGTCACTAAAGCAGTCAGTCAGTCTCAGTCAGTCAGTCAGTCAGTCAGTCAGTCCAGTCCAGTCTCAGTCAGTCAGTCAGTCAGTCTCGGTCAGTCAGTCAGTCAGTCATTCAGTCAGTCAGTCAGTCAGGCAGTCAGTCAGTCGGTCAGCCTTATTCAGTCAGTCTGTCAGTCAGTCAGTCAGTCAGCCTTATTCAGTCAGTCTGTCAGTCATCCTTATTCAGTCAGTCTGTCAGTCAGTCAGTCGGTCAGTCCTGTCCAGTCAGTTAGTCAGTCAAGCAGTCAGTCAGGTAGTCAAGCAGTCAGTCAGTCAGTGTCAGTCAGTCATTTAGTCATTCAGTCAGTCAGTGAAATAGCCAGTCAGAGAGTCAAGCAGTCAGTCAGTCAGTCTCAGTCAGTGAAATAGCCAGTCAGAGAGTCAAGCAGTCAGTCAGTCAGTCTCAGTCAGTGAAATAGCCAGTCAGAGAGTCAAGCAGTCAGTCAGTCAGTCTCAGTCAGTCAGTTAGTCAGTCAGTCAGTCAGTCAGTCAGTCAGTCAGTCCAGTCTCAGTCAGTCAGGCAGTTAGTCAGTCAGTCTCGGTCAGTCGGTGTGTCAGTCAGTCAGTATCAGTCAGTCAGTGAGTCAGTCTGTCAGTCAGGCAGTATCAGTCAGGCAGTAAGACTCCGCTCGACAGAACTCCGATAGCCTAATGGCTAGACCGCTGGTCTTCCAAGCGAGTGGCCTGGGTTCGAGTCCCAGCCGGAGCGAATATCTGCAATGTATATATTTCTTTTCTAATTTGAAAATTCTTTTTTTTTTCAATTTCTTTCCTTTGCAATTATTGATTATTTATGTAGGGAAGAAAATTCTGAGTCAGTTTAATTTTTCGACACGAAGATTTCAAAGTGTTTAAATAAACAATTACCAAGGTGCATTTTTTGTTTTTATTATATTTAAAACTCCGACCGACAGAGCTCCCATAGACTAATGGCTAGAGTGTTAGGCTTCCAAGCGAGTGGCCCTGGGTTCGAGTCCCAGCCTGAACGAAAATTTTCAATGTATACTTTTAGTTTCTAATTTGAAATTTCTTCTTCTTTTTTTTTAATTTTTCTCCTTTGCGAATATTGATTATTTATGTAGGGAGAAAAATTCTGAGTCAGTTTAATTATTCGACCTGTAAATTTCAAAGTGTTTGAATCAATAATTACCAAGGTGCATTTTTTGTTTTTATTATATTTAAGACTTCCATCGACAGAGCTCCGATAGCCTAATGGCTAGACCGTTGGGTTCCAAGCGCGTGGTACTGGGTTCGAGTCCCGGCCGGAACGAAAATCTTCCATGTATATATTTCTCTTCTAATTTGAAGATTCTTTTTTTTTTCAATTTCTTTCTTTTGCAAATATGGATTATTTATGTACGGAAGAAAATTCTGAGTCAGTTTAATCATTCGACCTTTAGATTTCAAAGATTTTAGATCAATAATTACTAAGGTGCATTTTTTGTTTTTATTATAATTAAGACACCGATCAACAGAGATCCGATAGTATATTGGCGAGAGCGTTGGGCTTCCATGAGTGTCGCCCTGGGTTCAAATCCCAGCCGGAAAGGAAATCTTAAATGCAAATATTTTTTTCTAATTTTATAATTCTTTTTTTTTATTTTTCCCTTTTGCGAAGTCAGTCAGTCAGTCTGACAGTCAATCAGTCAAGCACTCAGTCATTCAGTCTCAGTCAGTCAGTCCAGTCAGTCAGTCACTCAGTCAGTCAGTTAGTCCTTCAGCCAGTCAGTCAAGCAGTCAGTCATTTAGTCTCAGTCAGTCAGTCATTCAGTCAGTCAGTCAGTCAGGCAGTCAGTCAGTCAGTCAGTCGGTCAGTCCTGTGCAGTCAGTTAGTCACTAAAGCAGTCAGTCAGTCTTAGTCAGTCAGTCAGTCAGTCAGTCCAGTCCAGTCTCAGTCAGTCAGTCAGTCAGTCTCGGTCAGTCAGTCAGTCAGTCATTCAGTCAGTCAGTCAGTCAGGCAGTCAGTCAGTCGGTCAGCCTTATTCAATCAGTCTGTCAGTCAGTCAGTCAGTCAGCCTTATTCAGTCACTCTGTCAGTCATCCTTATTCAGACAGTCTGTCAGTCAGTCAGTCGGTCAGTCCTGTCCAGTCAGTTAGTCAGTCAAGCAGTCAGTCAGGTAGTCAAGCAGTCAGTCAGTTAGTGTCAGTCAGTCATTTAGTCATTCAGTCAGTCAGTGAAATAGCCAGTCAGAGAGTCAAGCAGTCAGTCAGTCAGTCTCAGTCAGTCAGTTAGTCAGTCAGTCAGTCAGTCAGTCAGTCCAGTCTCAGTCAGTCAGGCAGTTAGTCAGTCAGTCTCGGTCAGTCAGTGAGTCAGTCAGTCAGTATCAGTCAGTCAGTGAGTCAGTCTGTCAGTCAGGCAGTATCAGTCAGGCAGTAAGACTCCGCTCGACAGAACTCCGATAGCCTAATGGCTAGACCGCTGGTCTTCCAAGCGAGTGGCCTGGGTTCGAGTCCCATTCGGAGCGAAAATCTTCCATGTATATATTTCTCTTCTAATTTTAAGATTCTTTTTTTTTTCAATTTCTTTCTTTTGCAAATATGGATTATTTATGTACGGAAGAAAATTCTGAGTCAGTTTAATCATTCGACCTTTAGATTTCAAAGATTTTAGATCAATAATTACTAAGGTGCATTTTTTGTTTTTATTATAATTAAGACACCGATCAACAGAGATCCGATAGTATATTGGCGAGAGCGTTGGGCTTCCATGAGTGTCGCCCTGGGTTCAAATCCCAGCCGGAAAGGAAATCTTAAATGCAAATATTTTTTTCTAATTTTATAATTCTTTTTTTTTTATTTTTCCCTTTTGCGAAGTCAGTCAGTCAGTCTGACAGTCAATCAGTCAAGCACTCAGTCATTCAGTCTCAGTCAGTCAGTCCAGTCAGTCAGTCACTCAGTCAGTCAGGCAGTCAGTCAGTCGGTCAGCCTTATTCAGTCAGTCTGTCAGTCAGTCAGTCAGTCAGCCTTATTCAGTCAGTCTGTCAGTCATCCTTATTCAGTCAGTCTGTCAGTCAGTCAGTCGGTCAGTCCTGTCCAGTCAGTTAGTCAGTCAAGCAGTCAGTCAGGTAGTCAAGCAGTCAGTCAGTCAGTGTCAGTCAGTCATTTAGTCATTCAGTCAGTCAGTGAAATAGCCAGTCAGAGAGTCAAGCAGTCAGTCAGTCAGGCAGTCAGTCAGTCGGTCAGCCTTATTCAGTCAGTCTGTCAGTCAGTCAGTCAGTCAGCCTTATTCAGTCAGTCTGTCAGTCATCCTTATTCAGTCAGTCTGTCAGTCAGTCAGTCGGTCAGTCCTGTCCAGTCAGTTAGTCAGTCAAGCAGTCAGTCAGGTAGTCAAGCAGTCAGTCAGTCAGTGTCAGTCAGTCATTTAGTCATTCAGTCAGTCAGTGAAATAGCCAGTCAGAGAGTCAAGCAGTCAGTCAGTCAGTCTCAGTCAGTCAGTTAGTCAGTCAGTCAGTATCAGTCAGTCAGTGAGTCAGTCTGTCAGTCAGGCAGTATCAGTCAGGCAGTAAGACTCCGCTCGACAGAACTCCGATAGCCTAATGGCTAGACCGCTGGTCTTCCAAGCGAGTGGCCTGGGTTCGAGTCCCAGCCGGAGCGAATATCTTCAATGTATATATTTCTTTTCTAATTTGAAAATTCTTTTTTTTTTCAATTTCTTTCCTTTGCAATTATTGATTATTTATGTAGGGAAGAAAATTCTGAGTCAGTTTAATTTTTCGACACGAAGATTTCAAAGTGTTTAAATAAACAATTACCAAGGTGCATTTTTTGTTTTTATTATATTTAAAACACCCACCGACAGAGCTCCCATAGACTAATGGCTAGAGTGTTAGGCTTCCAAGCGAGTGGCCCTGGGTTCGAGTCCCAGCCTGAACGAAAATCTTCAATGTATACTTTTAGTTTCTAATTTGAAATTTCTTCTTCTTTTTTTTTAATTTTTCTCTCTTGCGAATATTGATTATTTATGTAGGGAGAAAAATTCTGAGTCAGTTTAATTATTCGACCTGTAAATTTCAAAGTGTTTAAATCAATAATTACCAAGGTGCATTTTTTGTTTTTATTATATTTAAGACTTCCATCGACAGAGCTCCGATAGCCTAATGGCTAGACCGTTGGGTTCCTAGCGCATGGTACTGGGTTCGAGTCCCGGCCGGAAAGGAAATCTTAAATGCAAATATTTTTTTCTAATTTTATAATTCTTTTTTTTTTATTTTTCCCTTTTGCGAAGTCAGTCAGTCAGTCTGACAGTCAATCAGTCAAGCACTCAGTCATTCAGTCTCAGTCAGTCAGTCCAGTCAGTCAGTCACTCAGTCAGTCAGTTAGTCCTTCAGCCAGTCAGTCAAGCAGTCAGTCATTTAGTCTCAGTCAGTCATTCATTCAGTCAGTCAGTCAGTCAGGCAGTCAGTCAGTCGGTTAGTCCTGTGCAGTCAGTTAGTCACTAAAGCAGTCAGTCAGTCTCAGTCAGTCAGTCCAGTCCAGTCTCAGTCAGTCAGTCAGTCAGTCTCGGTCAGTCAGTCAGTCAGTCATTCAGTCAGTCAGTCAGTCAGGCAGTCAGTCAGTCGGTCAGCCTTATTCAGTCAGTCTGTCAGTCAGTCAGTCAGTCATCCTTATTCAGTCAGTCTGTCAGTCAGTCAGTCGGTCAGTCCTGTAAAGTCAGTTAGTCAGTCAAGCAGTCAGTCAGGTAGTCAAGCAGTCAGTCAGTCAGTGTCAGTCAGTCATTTAGTCATTCAGTCAGTCAGTGAAATAGCCAGTCAGAGAGTCAAGCAGTCAGTCAGTCAGTCTCAGTCAGTCAGTTAGTCAGTCAGTCAGTCAGTCAGTCAGTCAGTCCAGTCTCAGTCAGTCAGGCAGTTAGTCAGTCAGTCTCGGTCAGTCAGTGAGTCAGTCAGTCAGTATCAGTCAGTCAGTGAGTCAGTCTGTCAGTCAGGCAGTATCAGTCAGGCAGTAAGACTCCACGCGACAGAACTCCGATAGCCTAATGGCTAGACCGCTGGTCTTCCAAGCGAGTGGCCTGGGTTCGAGTCCCAGCCGGAGCGAATATCTTCAATGTATATATTTCTTTTCTAATTTGAATTTTTTTTTTTTTTTCAATTTCTTTCCTTTGCAATTATTGATTATTTATGTAGGGAAGAAAATTCTGAGTCAGTTTAATTTTTCGACACGAAGATTTCAAAGTGTTTAAATAAACAATTACCAAGGTGCATTTTTTGTTTTTATTATATTTAAAACTCCCACCGACTGAGCTCCCATAGACTAATGGCTAGAGTGTTAGGCTTCCAAGCGAGTGGCCCTGGGTTCGAGTCCCAGCCTGAACGAAAATCTTCAATGTATACTTTTAGTTTCTAATTTGAAATTTCTTCTTCTTTTTTTTTAATTTTTCTCTTTTGCGAATATTGATTATTTATGTAGGGAGAAAAATTCTGAGTCAGTTTAATTATTCGACCTGTAAATTTCAAAGTGTTTGAATCAATAATTACCAAGGTGCATTTTTTGTTTTTATTATATTTAAGACTTCCATCGACAGAGCTCCGATAGCCTAATGGCTAGACCGTTGGGTTCCTAGCGCGTGGTACTGGGTGCGAGTCCCGGCCGGAAAGGAAATCTTAAATGCAAATATTTTTTTCTAATTTTATAATTCTTTTTTTTTTATTTTTCCCTTTTGCGAAGTCAGTCAGTCAGTCTGACAGTCAATCAGTCAAGCACTCAGTCATTCAGTCTCAGTCAGTCAGTCCAGTCAGTCAGTCACTCAGTCAGTCAGTTAGTCCTTCAGCCAGTCAGTCAAGCAGTCAGTCATTTAGTCTCAGTCAGTCAGTCCTTCAGTCAGTCAGTCAGTCAGGCAGTCAGTCAGTCAGTCAGTCGGTCAGTCCTGTGCAGTCAGTTAGTCACTAAAGCAGTCAGTCAGTCTCAGTCAGTCAGTCAGTCAGTCAGTCCAGTCCAGTCTCAGTCAGTCAGTCAGTCAGTCTCGGTCAGTCAGTCAGTCATTCAGTCAGTCAGTCAGTCAGGCAGTCAGTCAGTCGGTCAGCCTTATTCAGTCAGTCTGTCAGTCAGTCAGTCAGTCAGCCTTATTCAGTCAGTCTGTCAGTCATCCTTATTCAGTCAGTCTGTCAGTCAGTCAGTCGGTCAGTCCTGTCCAGTCAGTTAGTCAGTCAAGCAGTCAGTCAGGTAGTCAAGCAGTCAGTCAGTCATTTAGTCATTCAGTCAGTCAGTGAAATAGCCAGTCAGAGAGTCAAGCAGTCAGTCAGTCAGTCTCAGTCAGTCAGTTAGTCAGTCAGTCAGTCAGTCAGTCAGTCAGTCCAGTCTCAGTCAGTCAGGCAGTTAGTCAGTCAGTCTCGGTCAGTCAGTGAGTCAGTCAGTCAGTATCAGTCAGTCAGTGATTCAGTCTGTCAGTCAGGCAGTATCAGTCAGGCAGTAAGACTCCGCTCGCCAGAACTCCGATAGCCTAATGGCTAGACCGCTGGTCTTCCAAGCGAGTGGCCTGGGTTCGAGTCCCAGCCGGAGCGAATATCTTCAATGTATATATTTCTTTTCTAATTTGAAAATTCTTTTTTTTTTCAATTTCTTTCCTTTGCAATTATTGATTATTTATGTAGGGAAGAAAATTCTGAGTCAGTTTAATTTTTCGACACGAAGATTTCAAAGTGTTTAAATAAACAATTATCAAGGTGCATTTTTTGTTTTTATTATATTTAAAACTCCCACCGACAGAGCTCCCATAGACTAATGGCTAGAGTGTTAGGCTTCCAAGCGAGTGGCCCTGGGTTCGAGTCCCAGCCTGAACGAAAATCTTCAATGTATACTTTTAGTTTCTAATTTGAAATTTCTTCTTCTTTTTTTTTAATTTTTCTCTTTTGCGAATATTGATTATTTATGTAGGGAGAAAAATTCTGAGTCAGTTTAATTATTCGACCTGTAAATTTCAAAGTGTTTGAATCAATAATTACCAAGGTGCATTTTTTGTTTTTATTATATTTAAGACTTCCTTCGACAGAGCTCCGATAGCCTAATGGCTAGACCGTTGGGTTCCAAGCGCGTGGTACTGGGTTCGAGTCCCGGCCGGAACGAAAATCTTCCATGTATATATTTCTCTTCTAATTTGAAGATTCTTTTTTTTTTCAATTTCTTTCTTTTGCAAATATGGATTATTTATGTACGGAAGAAAATTCTGAGTCAGTTTAATCATTCGACCTTTAGATTTCAAAGATTTTAAATCAATAATTACTAAGGTGCATTTTTTGTTTTTATTATAATTAAGACACCGATCAACAGAGATCCGATAGTATATTGGCGAGAGCGTTGGGCTTCCATGAGTGTCGCCCTGGGTTCAAATCCCAGCCGGAAAGGAAATCTTAAATGCAAATATTTTTTTCTAATTTTATAATTCTTTTTTTTTTATTTTTCCCTTTTGCGAAGTCAGTCAGTCTGACAGTCAATCAGTCAAGCACTCAGTCATTCAGTCTCAGTCAGTCAGTCCAGTTAGTCAGTCACTCAGTCAGTCAGTTAGTCCTTCAGCCAGTCAGTCAAGCAGTCAGTCATTTAGTCTCAGTCAGTCAGTCATTCAGTCAGTCAGTCAGTCAGGCAGTCAGTCAGTCAGTCAGTCGGTCAGTCCTGTGCAGTCAGTTAGTCACTAAAGCAGTCAGTCAGTCTCAGTCAGTCAGTCAGTCAGTCAGTCCAGTCCAGTCTCAGTCAGTCTGTCAGTCAGTCTCGGTCATTCAGTCAGTCAGTCATTCAGTCAGTCAGTCAGTCAGGCAGTCAGTCAGTCGGTCAGCCTTATTCAGTCAGTCTGTCAGTCAGTCAGTCAGTCAGCCTTATTCAGTCAGTCTGTCAGTCAGTCAGTCGGTCAGTCCTGTCCAGTCAGTTAGTCAGTCAAGCAGTCAGTCAGGTAGTCAAGCAGTCAGTCAGTCAGTGTCAGTCAGTCATTTAGTCATTCAGTCAGTCAGTGAAATAGCCAGTCAGAGAGTCAAGCAGTCAGTCAGTCAGTCTCAGTCAGTCAGTTAGTCAGTCAGTCAGTCAGTCAGTCAGTCAGTCCAGTCTCAGTCAGTCAGGCAGTTAGTCAGTCAGTCTCGGTCAGTCAGTGAGTCAGTCAGTCAGTATCAGTCAGTCAGTGAGTCAGTCTGTCAGTCAGGCAGTATCAGTCAGGCAGTAAGACTCCGCTCGACAGAACTCCGATAGCCTAATGGCTAGACCGCTGGTTTTCCAAGCAAGTGCCCTGGGTTCGAGTCCCAGCCGGAGCGAATATCTTCAATGTATATATTTCTTTTCTAATTTGAAAATTCTTTTTTTTTTCAATTTCTTTCCTTTGCAATTATTGATTATTTATGAAGGGAAGAAAATTCTGAGTCAGTTTAATTTTTCGACACGAAGATTTCAAAGTGTTTAAATAAACAATTACCAAGGTGCATTTTTTGTTTTTATTATATTTAAAACTCCCACCGACAGAGCTCCCATAGACTAATGGCTAGAGTGTTAGGCTTCCAAGCGAGTGGCCCTGGGATCGAGTCCCAGCCTGAACGAAAATCTTCAATGTATACTTTTAGTTTCTAATTTGAAATTTCTTCTTCTTTTTTTTTTAATTTTTCTCTTTTGCGAATATTGATTATTTATGTAGGGAGAAAAATTCTGAGTCAGTTTAATTATTCGACCTGTAAATTTCAAAGTGTTTGAATCAATAATTACCAAGGTGCATTTTTTGTTTTTATTATATTTAAGACTTCCGTCGACCGAGCTCCGATAGCCTAATGGCTAGACCGTTGGGTTCCTAGCGCGTGGTACTGGGTTCGAGTCCCGGCCGGAAAGGAAATCTTAAATGCAAATATTTTTTTCTAATTTTATAATTCTTTTTTTTTTATTTTTCCCTTTTGCGAAGTCAGTCAGTCAGTCTGACAGTCAATCAGTCAAGCACTCAGTCATTCAGTCTCAGTCAGTCAGTCCAGTCAGTCAGTCACTCAGTCAGTCAGTTAGTCCTTCAGCCAGTCAGTCAAGCAGTCAGTCATTTAGTCTCAGTCAGTCAGTCATTCAGTCAGTCAGTCAGTCAGGCAGTCAGTCAGTCAGTCGGTCAGTCCTGTGCAGTCAGTTAGTCACTAAAGCAGTCAGTCAGTCTCAGTCAGTCAGTCAGTCAGTCAGTCCAGTCCAGTCTCAGTCAGTCAGTCAGTCAGTCTCGGTCAGTCAGTCAGTCAGTCATTCAGTCAGTCAGGCAGTCAGTCAGTCGGTCAGCCTTATTCAGTCAGTCTGTCAGTCAGTCAGTCAGTCAGCCTTATTCAGTCAGTCTGTCAGTCATCCTTATTCAGTCAGTCTGTCAGTCAGTCAGTCGGTCAGTCCTGTCCAGTCAGTTAGTCAGTCAAGCAGTCAGTCAGGTAGTCAAGCAGTCAGTCAGTCAGTGTCAGTCAGTCATTTAGTCATTCAGTCAGTCAGTGAAATAGCCAGTCAGAGAGTCAAGCAGTCAGTCAGTCAGTCTCAGTCAGTCAGTTAGTCAGTCAGTCAGTCAGTCAGTCAGTCAGTCCAGTCTCAGTCAGTCAGGCAGTTAGTCAGTCAGTCTCGGTCAGTCAGTGAGTCAGTCAGTCAGTATCAGTCAGTCAGTGAGTCAGTCTGTCAGTCAGGCAGTATCAGTCAGGCAGTAAGACTCCGCTCGACAGAACTCCGATAGCCTAATGGCTAGACCGCTGGTCTTCCAAGCGAGTGGCCTGGGTTCGAGTCCCAGCCGGAGCGAATATCTTCAATGTATATATTTCTTTTCTAATTTGAAAATTCTTTTTTTTTTCAATTTCTTTCCTTTGCAATTATTGATTATTTATGTAGGGAGAAAAATTCTGAGTCAGTTTAATTTTTCGACACGAAGATTTCAAAGTGTTTAAATAAACAATTACCAAGGTGCATTTTTTGTTTTTATTATATTTAAAACTCCCACCGACAGAGCTCCCATAGACTAATGGCTAGAGTGTTAGGCTTCCAAGCGAGTGGCCTGGGTTCGAGTCCCAGCCTGAACGAAAATCTTCAATGTATACTTTTAGTTTCTAATTTGAAATTTCTTCTTCTTTTTTTTTAAATTTTTCTCTTTTGCGAATATTGATTATTTATGTAGGGAGAAAAATTCTGAGTCAGTTTAATTATTCGACCTGTAAATTTCAAAGTGTTTGAATCAATAATTACCAAGGTGCATTTTTTGTTTTTATTATATTTAAGACTTTCATCGACAGAGCTCCGATAGCCTAATGGATAGACCGTTGGGTTCCTACCGCGTGGTACTGGGTTCGAGTCCCGGCCGGAAAGGAAATCTTAAATGCGAATATTTTTTTTCTAATTTTAAAATTCTTTTTTTTTTTATTTTTCCCTTTTGCGAAGTCAGTCAGTCAGTCTGACAGTCAATCAGTCAAGCACTCAGTCATTCAGTCTCAGTCAGTCAGTCAGTCAGTCAGTCAGGCAGTCAGTCAGTCAGTCAGTCGGTCAGTCCTGTGCAGTCAGTTAGTCACTAAAGCAGTCAGTCAGTCTCAGTCAGTCAGTCAGTCAGTCCAGTCCAGTCTCAGTCAGTCAGTCAGTCAGTCCAGTCCAGTCTCAGTCAGTCAGTCAGTCAGTCCAGTCCAGTCTCAGTCAGTCAGTCAGTCAGTCTCGGTCAGTCAGTCAGTCAGTCATTCAGTCAGTCAGTCAGTCAGGCAGTCAGTCAGTCGGTCAGCCTCATTCAGTCAGTCTGTCAGTCAGTCAGTCAGTCAGCCTTATTCAGTCAGTCTGTCAGTCATCCTTATTCAGTCAGTCTGTCAGTCAGTCAGTCGGTCAGTCCTGTCCAGTCAGTTAGTCAGTCAAGCAGTCAGTCAGGTAGTCAAGCAGTCAGTCAGTCAGTGTCAGTCAGTCATTTAGTCATTCAGTCAGTCAGTGAAATAGCCAGTCAGAGAGTCAAGCAGTCAGTCAGTCAGTCTCAGTCAGTCAGTTAGTCAGTCAGTCAGTCAGTCAGTCAGTCAGTCAGTCAGTCAGTCCAGTTTCAGTCAGTCAGGCAGTTAGTCAGTCAGTCTCGGTCAGTCAGTGAGTCAGTCAGTCAGTATCAGTCAGTCAGTGAGTCAGTCTGTCAGTCAGGCAGTATCAGTCAGGCAGTAAGACTCCGCTCGACAGAACTCCGATAGCCTAATGGCTAGACCGCTGGTCTTCCAAGCGAGTGGCCTGGGTTCGAGTCTCAGCCGGAGCGAATATCTTCAATGTATATATTTCTTTTCTAATTTGAAAATTCTTTTTTTTTTTCAATTTCTTTCCTTTGCAATTATTGATTATTTATGTAGGGAAGAAAATTCTGAGTCAGTTTAATTTTTCGACACGAAGATTTCAAAGTGTTTAAATAAACAATTACCAAGGTGCATTTTTTGTTTTTATTATATTTAAAACTCCCACCGACAGAGCTCCCATAGACTAATGGCTAGAGTGTTAGGCTTCCAAGCGAGTGGCCCTGGGTTCGAGTCCCAGCCTGAACGAAAATCTTCAATGTACACTTTTAGTTTCTAATTTGAAATTTCTTCTTCTTTTTTTTTAATTTTTCTCTTTTGCGAATATTGATTATTTATGTAGGGAGAAAAATTCTGAGTCAGTTTAATTTTTCGACACGAAGATTTCAAAGTGTTTAAATAAACAATTACCAAGGTGCATTTTTTGTTTTTATTATATTTAAAACTCCCACCGACAGAGCTCCCATAGACTAATGGCTAGAGCGTTAGGCTTCCAAGCGAGTGGCCCTGGGTTCGAGTCCCAGCCTGAACGAAAATCTTCAATGCATACTTTTAGTTTCTAATTTGAAATTTCTTCTTCTTTTTTTTTAATTTTTCTCTTTTGCGAATATTGATTATTTATGTAGGGAGTAAAATTCTGAGTCAGTTTAATTATTCGACCTGTAAATTTCAAAGTGTTTGAATCAATAATTACCAAGGTGCATTTTTTGTTTTTATTATATTTAAGACTTCCATCGACAGAGCTCCGATAGCCTAATGGATAGACCGTTGGGTTCCTAGCGCGTGGTACTGGGTTCGAGTCCCGGCCGGAAAGGAAATCTTAAATGCAAATATTTTTTTCTAATTTTATAATTCTTTTTTTTTTATTTTTCCCTTTTGCGAAGTCAGTCAGTCAGTCTGACAGTCAATCAGTCAAGCACTCAGTCATTCAGTCTCAGTCCGTCAGTCCAGTCAGTCAGTCACTCAGTCAGTCAGTTAGTCCTTCAGCCAGTCAGTCAAGCAGTCAGTCATTTAGTCTCAGTCAGTCAGTCATTCAGTCAGTCAGTCAGTCAGGCAGTCAGTCAGTCGGTCAGTCCTGTGCAGTCAGTTAGTCACTAAAGCAGTCAGTCAGTCTCAGTCAGTCAGTCAGTCAGTCAGTCCAGTCCAGTCTCAGTCAGTCAGTCAGTCAGTCTCGGTCAGTCAGTCAGTCAGTCATTCAGTCAGTCAGTCAGTCAGGCAGTCAGTCAGTCGGTCAGCCTTATTCAGTCAGTCTGTCAGTCAGTCAGTCAGTCAGCCTTATTCAGTCAGTCTGTCAGTCATCCTTATTCAGTCAGTCTGTCAGTCAGTCAGTCGGTCAGTCCTGTCCAGTCAGTTAGTCAGTCAAGCAGTCAGTCAGGTAGTCAAGCAGTCAGTCAGTCAGTGTCAGTCAGTCATTTAGTCATTCAGTCAGTCAGTGAAATAGCCAGTCAGAGAGTCAAGCAGTCAGTCAGTCAGTCTCAGTCAGTCAGTTAGTCAGTCAGTCAGTCAGTCAGTCAGTCTCGGTCAGTCAGTGAGTCAGTCAGTCAGTATCAGTCAGTCAGTGAGTCAGTCTGTCAGTCAGGCAGTATCAGTCAGGCAGTAAGACTCCTCTCGACAGAACACCGATAGCCTAATGGCTAGACCGCTGGTCTTCCAAGCGAGTGGCCTGGGTTCGAGTCCCAGCCGGAGCGAATATCTTCAATGTATATATTTCTTTTCTAATTTGAAAATTCTTTTTTTTTCAATTTCTTTCCTTTGCAATTATTGATTATTTATGTAGGGAAGAAAATTCTGAGTCAGTTTAATTTTTCGACACGAAGATTTCAAAGTGTTTAAATAAACAATTACCAAGGTGCATTTTTTGTTTTTATTATATTTAAAACTCCCACCGACAGAGCTCCCATAGACTAATGGCTAGAGTGTTAGGCTTCCAAGCGAGTGGCCCTGGGATCGAGTCCCAGCCTGAACGAAAATCTTCAATGTATACTTTTAGTTTCTAATTTGAAATTTCTTCTTCTTTTTTTTTTAATTTTTCTCTTTTGCGAATATTGATTATTTATGTAGGGAGAAAAATTCTGAGTCAGTTTAATTATTCGACCTGTAAATTTCAAAGTGTTTGAATCAATAATTACCAAGGTGCATTTTTTGTTTTTATTATATTTAAGACTTCCGTCGACCGAGCTCCGATAGCCTAATGGCTAGACCGTTGGGTTCCTAGCGCGTGGTACTGGGTTCGAGTCCCGGCCGGAAAGGAAATCTTAAATGCAAATATTTTTTTCTAATTTTATAATTCTTTTTTTTTTATTTTTCCCTTTTGCGAAGTCAGTCAGTCAGTCTGACAGTCAATCAGTCAAGCACTCAGTCATTCAGTCTCAGTCAGTCAGTCCAGTCAGTCAGTCACTCAGTCAGTCAGTTAGTCCTTCAGCCAGTCAGTCAAGCAGTCAGTCATTTAGTCTCAGTCAGTCAGTCATTCAGTCAGTCAGTCAGTCAGGCAGTCAGTCAGTCAGTCGGTCAGTCCTGTGCAGTCAGTTAGTCACTAAAGCAGTCAGTCAGTCTCAGTCAGTCAGTCAGTCAGTCAGTCCAGTCCAGTCTCAGTCAGTCAGTCAGTCAGTCTCGGTCAGTCAGTCAGTCAGTCATTCAGTCAGTCAGGCAGTCAGTCAGTCGGTCAGCCTTATTCAGTCAGTCTGTCAGTCAGTCAGTCAGTCAGCCTTATTCAGTCAGTCTGTCAGTCATCCTTATTCAGTCAGTCTGTCAGTCAGTCAGTCGGTCAGTCCTGTCCAGTCAGTTAGTCAGTCAAGCAGTCAGTCAGGTAGTCAAGCAGTCAGTCAGTCAGTGTCAGTCAGTCATTTAGTCATTCAGTCAGTCAGTGAAATAGCCAGTCAGAGAGTCAAGCAGTCAGTCAGTCAGTCTCAGTCAGTCAGTTAGTCAGTCAGTCAGTCAGTCAGTCAGTCAGTCCAGTCTCAGTCAGTCAGGCAGTTAGTCAGTCAGTCTCGGTCAGTCAGTGAGTCAGTCAGTCAGTATCAGTCAGTCAGTGAGTCAGTCTGTCAGTCAGGCAGTATCAGTCAGGCAGTAAGACTCCGCTCGACAGAACTCCGATAGCCTAATGGCTAGACCGCTGGTCTTCCAAGCGAGTGGCCTGGGTTCGAGTCCCAGCCGGAGCGAATATCTTCAATGTATATATTTCTTTTCTAATTTGAAAATTCTTTTTTTTTTCAATTTCTTTCCTTTGCAATTATTGATTATTTATGTAGGGAGAAAAATTCTGAGTCAGTTTAATTTTTCGACACGAAGATTTCAAAGTGTTTAAATAAACAATTACCAAGGTGCATTTTTTGTTTTTATTATATTTAAAACTCCCACCGACAGAGCTCCGATAGCCTAATGGATAGACCGTTGGGTTCCTAGCGCGTGGTACTGGGTTCGAGTCCCGGCCGGAAAGGAAATCTTAAATGCAAATATTTTTTTCTAATTTTATAATTCTTTTTTTTTTATTTTTCCCTTTTGCGAAGTCAGTCAGTCAGTCTGACAGTCAATCAGTCAAGCACTCAGTCATTCAGTCTCAGTCCGTCAGTCCAGTCAGTCAGTCACTCAGTCAGTCAGTTAGTCCTTCAGCCAGTCAGTCAAGCAGTCAGTCATTTAGTCTCAGTCAGTCAGTCATTCAGTCAGTCAGTCAGTCAGGCAGTCAGTCAGTCGGTCAGTCCTGTGCAGTCAGTTAGTCACTAAAGCAGTCAGTCAGTCTCAGTCAGTCAGTCAGTCAGTCAGTCCAGTCCAGTCTCAGTCAGTCAGTCAGTCAGTCTCGGTCAGTCAGTCAGTCAGTCATTCAGTCAGTCAGTCAGTCAGGCAGTCAGTCAGTCGGTCAGCCTTATTCAGTCAGTCTGTCAGTCAGTCAGTCAGTCAGCCTTATTCAGTCAGTCTGTCAGTCATCCTTATTCAGTCAGTCTGTCAGTCAGTCAGTCGGTCAGTCCTGTCCAGTCAGTTAGTCAGTCAAGCAGTCAGTCAGGTAGTCAAGCAGTCAGTCAGTCAGTGTCAGTCAGTCATTTAGTCATTCAGTCAGTCAGTGAAATAGCCAGTCAGAGAGTCAAGCAGTCAGTCAGTCAGTCTCAGTCAGTCAGTTAGTCAGTCAGTCAGTCAGTCAGTCAGTCTCGGTCAGTCAGTGAGTCAGTCAGTCAGTATCAGTCAGTCAGTGAGTCAGTCTGTCAGTCAGGCAGTATCAGTCAGGCAGTAAGACTCCTCTCGACAGAACACCGATAGCCTAATGGCTAGACCGCTGGTCTTCCAAGCGAGTGGCCTGGGTTCGAGTCCCAGCCGGAGCGAATATCTTCAATGTATATATTTCTTTTCTAATTTGAAAATTCTTTTTTTTTCAATTTCTTTCCTTTGCAATTATTGATTATTTATGTAGGGAAGAAAATTCTGAGTCAGTTTAATTTTTCGACACGAAGATTTCAAAGTGTTTAAATAAACAATTACCAAGGTGCATTTTTTGTTTTTATTATATTTAAAACTCCCACCGACAGAGCTCCCATAGACTAATGGCTAGAGTGTTAGGCTTCCAAGCGAGTGGCCCTGGGATCGAGTCCCAGCCTGAACGAAAATCTTCAATGTATACTTTTAGTTTCTAATTTGAAATTTCTTCTTCTTTTTTTTTTAATTTTTCTCTTTTGCGAATATTGATTATTTATGTAGGGAGAAAAATTCTGAGTCAGTTTAATTATTCGACCTGTAAATTTCAAAGTGTTTGAATCAATAATTACCAAGGTGCATTTTTTGTTTTTATTATATTTAAGACTTCCGTCGACCGAGCTCCGATAGCCTAATGGCTAGACCGTTGGGTTCCTAGCGCGTGGTACTGGGTTCGAGTCCCGGCCGGAAAGGAAATCTTAAATGCAAATATTTTTTTCTAATTTTATAATTCTTTTTTTTTTATTTTTCCCTTTTGCGAAGTCAGTCAGTCAGTCTGACAGTCAATCAGTCAAGCACTCAGTCATTCAGTCTCAGTCAGTCAGTCCAGTCAGTCAGTCACTCAGTCAGTCAGTTAGTCCTTCAGCCAGTCAGTCAAGCAGTCAGTCATTTAGTCTCAGTCAGTCAGTCATTCAGTCAGTCAGTCAGTCAGGCAGTCAGTCAGTCAGTCGGTCAGTCCTGTGCAGTCAGTTAGTCACTAAAGCAGTCAGTCAGTCTCAGTCAGTCAGTCAGTCAGTCAGTCCAGTCCAGTCTCAGTCAGTCAGTCAGTCAGTCTCGGTCAGTCAGTCAGTCAGTCATTCAGTCAGTCAGGCAGTCAGTCAGTCGGTCAGCCTTATTCAGTCAGTCTGTCAGTCAGTCAGTCAGTCAGCCTTATTCAGTCAGTCTGTCAGTCATCCTTATTCAGTCAGTCTGTCAGTCAGTCAGTCGGTCAGTCCTGTCCAGTCAGTTAGTCAGTCAAGCAGTCAGTCAGGTAGTCAAGCAGTCAGTCAGTCAGTGTCAGTCAGTCATTTAGTCATTCAGTCAGTCAGTGAAATAGCCAGTCAGAGAGTCAAGCAGTCAGTCAGTCAGTCTCAGTCAGTCAGTTAGTCAGTCAGTCAGTCAGTCAGTCAGTCAGTCCAGTCTCAGTCAGTCAGGCAGTTAGTCAGTCAGTCTCGGTCAGTCAGTGAGTCAGTCAGTCAGTATCAGTCAGTCAGTGAGTCAGTCTGTCAGTCAGGCAGTATCAGTCAGGCAGTAAGACTCCGCTCGACAGAACTCCGATAGCCTAATGGCTAGACCGCTGGTCTTCCAAGCGAGTGGCCTGGGTTCGAGTCCCAGCCGGAGCGAATATCTTCAATGTATATATTTCTTTTCTAATTTGAAAATTCTTTTTTTTTTCAATTTCTTTCCTTTGCAATTATTGATTATTTATGTAGGGAGAAAAATTCTGAGTCAGTTTAATTTTTCGACACGAAGATTTCAAAGTGTTTAAATAAACAATTACCAAGGTGCATTTTTTGTTTTTATTATATTTAAAACTCCCACCGACAGAGCTCCCATAGACTAATGGCTAGAGTGTTAGGCTTCCAAGCGAGTGGCCTGGGTTCGAGTCCCAGCCTGAACGAAAATCTTCAATGTATACTTTTAGTTTCTAATTTGAAATTTCTTCTTCTTTTTTTTTAAATTTTTCTCTTTTGCGAATATTGATTATTTATGTAGGGAGAAAAATTCTGAGTCAGTTTAATTATTCGACCTGTAAATTTCAAAGTGTTTGAATCAATAATTACCAAGGTGCATTTTTTGTTTTTATTATATTTAAGACTTTCATCGACAGAGCTCCGATAGCCTAATGGATAGACCGTTGGGTTCCTACCGCGTGGTACTGGGTTCGAGTCCCGGCCGGAAAGGAAATCTTAAATGCGAATATTTTTTTTCTAATTTTAAAATTCTTTTTTTTTTTATTTTTCCCTTTTGCGAAGTCAGTCAGTCAGTCTGACAGTCAATCAGTCAAGCACTCAGTCATTCAGTCTCAGTCAGTCAGTCAGTCAGTCAGTCAGGCAGTCAGTCAGTCAGTCAGTCGGTCAGTCCTGTGCAGTCAGTTAGTCACTAAAGCAGTCAGTCAGTCTCAGTCAGTCAGTCAGTCAGTCCAGTCCAGTCCAGTCTCAGTCAGTCAGTCAGTCAGTCCAGTCCAGTCTCAGTCAGTCAGTCAGTCAGTCTCGGTCAGTCAGTCAGTCAGTCATTCAGTCAGTCAGTCAGTCAGGCAGTCAGTCAGTCGGTCAGCCTCATTCAGTCAGTCTGTCAGTCAGTCAGTCAGTCAGCCTTATTCAGTCAGTCTGTCAGTCATCCTTATTCAGTCAGTCTGTCAGTCAGTCAGTCGGTCAGTCCTGTCCAGTCAGTTAGTCAGTCAAGCAGTCAGTCAGGTAGTCAAGCAGTCAGTCAGTCAGTGTCAGTCAGTCATTTAGTCATTCAGTCAGTCAGTGAAATAGCCAGTCAGAGAGTCAAGCAGTCAGTCAGTCAGTCTCAGTCAGTCAGTTAGTCAGTCAGTCAGTCAGTCAGTCAGTCAGTCAGTCAGTCAGTCCAGTCTCAGTCAGTCAGGCAGTTAGTCAGTCAGTCTCGGTCAGTCAGTGAGTCAGTCAGTCAGTATCAGTCAGTCAGTGAGTCAGTCTGTCAGTCAGGCAGTATCAGTCAGGCAGTAAGACTCCGCTCGACAGAACTCCGATAGCCTAATGGCTAGACCGCTGGTCTTCCAAGCGAGTGGCCTGGGTTCGAGTCTCAGCCGGAGCGAATATCTTCAATGTATATATTTCTTTTCTAATTTGAAAATTCTTTTTTTTTTTCAATTTCTTTCCTTTGCAATTATTGATTATTTATGTAGGGAAGAAAATTCTGAGTCAGTTTAATTTTTCAACACGAAGATTTCAAAGTGTTTAAATAAACAATTACCAAGGTGCATTTTTTGTTTTTATTATATTTAAAACCCCCACCGACAGAGCTCCCATAGACTAATGGCTAGAGTGTTAGGCTTCCAAGCGAGTGGCCCTGGGTTCGAGTCCCAGCCTGAACGAAAATCTTCAATGTACACTTTTAGTTTCTAATTTGAAATTTCTTCTTCTTTTTTTTTAATTTTTCTCTTTTGCGAATATTGATTATTTATGTAGGGAGAAAAATTCTGAGTCAGTTTAATTTTTCGACACGAAGATTTCAAAGTGTTTAAATAAACAATTACCAAGGTGCATTTTTTGTTTTTATTATATTTAAAACTCCCACCGACAGAGCTCCCATAGACTAATGGCTAGAGCGTTAGGCTTCCAAGCGAGTGGCCCTGGGTTCGAGTCCCAGCCTGAACGAAAATCTTCAATGCATACTTTTAGTTTCTAATTTGAAATTTCTTCTTCTTTTTTTTTAATTTTTCTCTTTTGCGAATATTGATTATTTATGTAGGGAGTAAAATTCTGAGTCAGTTTAATTATTCGACCTGTAAATTTCAAAGTGTTTGAATCAATAATTACCAAGGTGCATTTTTTGTTTTTATTATATTTAAGACTTCCATCGACAGAGCTCCGATAGCCTAATGGATAGACCGTTGGGTTCCTAGCGCGTGGTACTGGGTTCGAGTCCCGGCCGGAAAGGAAATCTTAAATGCAAATATTTTTTTCTAATTTTATAATTCTTTTTTTTTTATTTTTCCCTTTTGCGAAGTCAGTCAGTCAGTCTGACAGTCAATCAGTCAAGCACTCAGTCATTCAGTCTCAGTCCGTCAGTCCAGTCAGTCAGTCACTCAGTCAGTCAGTTAGTCCTTCAGCCAGTCAGTCAAGCAGTCAGTCATTTAGTCTCAGTCAGTCAGTCATTCAGTCAGTCAGTCAGTCAGGCAGTCAGTCAGTCGGTCAGTCCTGTGCAGTCAGTTAGTCACTAAAGCAGTCAGTCAGTCTCAGTCAGTCAGTCAGTCAGTCAGTCCAGTCCAGTCTCAGTCAGTCAGTCAGTCAGTCTCGGTCAGTCAGTCAGTCAGTCATTCAGTCAGTCAGTCAGTCAGGCAGTCAGTCAGTCGGTCAGCCTTATTCAGTCAGTCTGTCAGTCAGTCAGTCAGTCAGCCTTATTCAGTCAGTCTGTCAGTCATCCTTATTCAGTCAGTCTGTCAGTCAGTCAGTCGGTCAGTCCTGTCCAGTCAGTTAGTCAGTCAAGCAGTCAGTCAGGTAGTCAAGCAGTCAGTCAGTCAGTGTCAGTCAGTCATTTAGTCATTCAGTCAGTCAGTGAAATAGCCAGTCAGAGAGTCAAGCAGTCAGTCAGTCAGTCTCAGTCAGTCAGTTAGTCAGTCAGTCAGTCAGTCAGTCAGTCTCGGTCAGTCAGTGAGTCAGTCAGTCAGTATCAGTCAGTCAGTGAGTCAGTCTGTCAGTCAGGCAGTATCAGTCAGGCAGTAAGACTCCTCTCGACAGAACACCGATAGCCTAATGGCTAGACCGCTGGTCTTCCAAGCGAGTGGCCTGGGTTCGAGTCCCAGCCGGAGCGAATATCTTCAATGTATATATTTCTTTTCTAATTTGAAAATTCTTTTTTTTTCAATTTCTTTCCTTTGCAATTATTGATTATTTATGTAGGGAAGAAAATTCTGAGTCAGTTTAATTTTTCGACACGAAGATTTCAAAGTGTTTAAATAAACAATTACCAAGGTGCATTTTTTGTTTTTATTATATTTAAAACTCCCACCGACAGAGCTCCCATAGACTAATGGCTAGAGTGTTAGGCTTCCAAGCGAGTGGCCCTGGGTTCGAGTCCCAGCCTGAACGAAAATCTTCAATGTATACTTTTAGTTTCTAATTTGAAATTTCTTCTTCTTTTTTTTTAATTTTTCTCTTTTGCGAATATTGATTATTTATGTAGGGAGAAAAATTCTGAGTCAGTTTAATTATTCGACCTGTAAATTTCAAAGTGTTTGAATCAATAATTACCAAGGTGCATTTTTTGTTTTTATTATATTTAAGACTTCCATCGACAGAGCTCCGATAGCCTAATAGCTAGACCGTTGGGTTCCTAGCGCGTGGTACTGGGTTCGAGTATCGGCCGGAAAGGAAATCTTAAATGCAAATATTTTTTTCTAATTTTATAATTCTTTTTTTTTATTTTTCCCTTTTGCGAAGTCAGTCAGTCAGTCTGACAGTCAATCAGTCAAGCACTCAGTCATTCAGTCTCAGTCAGTCAGTCCAGTCAGTCAGTCACTCAGTCAGTCAGTTAGTCCTTCAGCCAGTCAGTCAAGCAGTCAGTCATTTAGTCAGTCAGTCAGTCAGGCAGTCAGTCAGTCAGTCAGTCGGTCAGTCCTGTGCAGTCAGTTAGTCACTAAAGCAGTCAGTCAGTCTCAGTCAGTCAGTCAGTCTCAGTCAGTCAGTTATTCAGTCAGTCAGTCAGTCAGTCAGTCAGTCCAGTCTCAGTCAGTCAGGCAGTTAGTCAGTCAGTCTCGGTCAGTCAGTGAGTCAGTCAGTCAGTATCAGTCAGTCAGTGAGTCAGTCTGTCAGTCAGGCAGTATCAGTCAGGCAGTAAGACTCCGCTCGACAGAACTCCGATAGCCTAATGGCTAGACCGCTGGTCTTCCAAGCGAGTGGCCTGGGTTCGAGTCCCAGCCGGAGCGAATATCTTCAATGTATATATTTCTTTTCTAATTTGAAAATTCTTTTTTTTTTCAATTTCTTTCCTTTGCAATTATTGATTATTTATGTAGGGAAGAAAATTCTGAGTCAGTTTAATTTTTCGACACGAAGATTTCAAAGTGTTTAAATAAACAATTACCAAGGTGCATTTTTTGTTTTTATTATATTTAAAACTCCCACCGACAGAGCTCCCATAGACTAATGGCTAGAGTGTTAGGCTTCCAAGCGAGTGGCCCTGGGTTCGAGTCCCAGCCTGAACGAAGATCTTCAATGTATACTTTTAGTTTCTAATTTGAAATTTCTTCTTCTTTTTTTTTTAATTTTTCTCTTTTGCGAATATTGATTATTTATGTAGGGAGAAAAATTCTGAGTCAGTTTAATTATTCGACCTGTAAATTTCAAAGTGTTTGAATCAATAATTACCAAGGTGCATTTTTTGATTTTATTATATTTAAGACTTCCATCGACAGAGCTCCGATAGCCTAATGGCTAGACCGTTGGGCTCCTAACGCGTGGTACTGGGTTCGAGTCCCGGCCGGAAAGGAAATCTTAAATGCAAATATTTTTTTCTAATTTTATAATTCTTTTTTTTTTTTATTTTTCCCTTTTGCGAAGTCAGTCAGTCAGTCTGACAGTCAATCAGTCAAGCACTCAGTCATTCAGTCTCAGTCAGTCAGTCCAGTCAGTCAGTCACTCAGTCAGTCAGTTAGTCCTTCAGCCAGTCAGTCAAGCAGTCAGTCATTTAGTCTCAGTCAGTCAGTCATTCAGTCAGTCAGTCAGTCAGGCAGTCAGTCAGTCAGTCAGTCGGTCAGTCCTGTGCAGTCAGTTAGTCACTAAAGCAGTCAGTCAGTCTCAGTCAGTCAGTCAGTCAGTCAGTCCAGTCCAGTCTCAGTCAGTCAGTCAGTCAGTCTCGGTCAGTCAGTCAGTCAGTCATTCAGTCAGTCAGTCAGTCAGGCAGTCAGTCAGTCGGTCAGCCTTATTCAGTCAGTCTGTCAGTCAGTCAGTCAGTCAGCCTTATTCAGTCAGTCTGTCAGTCATCCTTATTCAGTCAGTCAGTCAGTCGGTCAGTCCTGTCCAGTCAGTTAGTCAGTCAAGCAGTCAGTCAGGTAGTCAAGCAGTCAGTCAGTCAGTGTCAGTCAGTCATTTAGTCATTCAGTCAGTCAGTGAAATAGCCAGTCAGAGAGTCAAGCAGTCAGTCAGTCAGTCTCAATCAGTCAGTTAGTCAGTCAGTCAGTCAGTCAGTCAGTCAGTCCAGTCTCAGTCAGTCAGGCAGTTAGTCAGTCAGTCTCGGTCAGTCAGTGAGTCAGTCAGTCAGTATCAGTCAGTCAGTGAGTCAGTCTGTCAGTCAGGCAGTATCAGTCAGGCAGTAAGACTCCGCTCGACAGAACTCCGATAGCCTAATGGCTAGACCGCTGGTCTTCCAAGCGAGTGGCCTGGGTTCGAGTCCCAGCCGGAGCGAATATCTTCAATGTATATATTTCTTTTCTAATTTGAAAATTCTTTTTTTTTTCAATTTCTTTCCTTTGCAATTATTGATTATTTATGTAGGGAAGAAAATTCTGAGTCAGTTTAATTTTTCGACACGAAGATTTCAAAGTGTTTAAATAAACAATTACCAAGGTGCATTTTTTGTTTTTATTATATTTAAAACTCCCACCGACAGAGCTCCCATAGACTAATGGCTAGAGTGTTAGGCTTCCAAGCGAGTGGCCCTGGGTTCGAGTCCCAGCCTGAACGAAAATCTTCAATGTATACTTTTAGTTTCTAATTTGAAATTCCTTCTTCTTTTTTTTTAATTTTTCTCTTTTGCGAATATTGATTATTTATGTAGGGAGAAAAATTCTGAGTCAGTTTAATTATTCGACCTGTAAATTTCAAAGTGTTTGAATCAATAATTACCAAGGTGCATTTTTTGTTTTTATTATATTTAAGACTTCCATCGACAGAGCTCCGATAGCCTAATGGCTAGACCGTTGGGTTCCTAGCGCGTGGTACTGGGTTCGAGTCCCGGCCGGAAAGGAAATCTTAAATGCAAATATTTTTTTCTAATTTTATAATTCTTTTTTTTTATTTTTCCCTTTTGCGAAGTCAGTCAGTCAGTCTGACAGTCAATCAGTCAAGCACTCAGTCATTCAGTCTCAGTCAGTCAGTCCAGTCAGTCAGTCACTCAGTCAGTCAGTTAGTCCTTCAGCCAGTCAGTCAAGCAGTCAGTCATTTAGTCTCAGTCAGTCAGTCATTCAGTCAGTCAGTCAGTCAGGCAGTCAGTCAGTCAGTCAGTCGGTCAGTCCTGTGCAGTCAGTTAGTCACTAAAGCAGTCAGTCAGTCTCAGTCAGTCAGTCAGTCAGTCAGTCCAGTCCAGTCTCAGTCAGTCAGTCAGTCAGTCTCGGTCAGTCAGTCAGTCAGTCATTCAGTCAGTCAGTCAGTCAGGCAGTCAGTCAGTCGGTCAGCCTTATTCAGTCAGTCTGTCAGTCAGTCAGTCAGTCAGCCTTATTCAGTCAGTCTGTCAGTCATCCTTATTCAGTCAGTCAGTCAGTCGGTCAGTCCTGTCCAGTCAGTTAGTCAGTCAAGCAGTCAGTCAGGTAGTCAAGCAGTCAGTCAGTCAGTGTCAGTCAGTCATTTAGTCATTCAGTCAGTCAGTGAAATAGCCAGTCAGAGAGTCAAGCAGTCAGTCAGTCAGTCTCAGTCAGTCAGTTAGTCAGTCAGTCAGTCAGTCAGTCAGTCAGTCCAGTCTCAGTCAGTCAGGCAGTTAGTCAGTCAGTCTCGGTCAGTCAGTGAGTCAGTCAGTCAGTATCAGTCAGTCAGTGAGTCAGTCTGTCAGTCAGGCAGTATCAGTCAGGCAGTAAGACTCCGCTCGACAGAACTCTGATAGCCTAATGGCTAGACCGCTGGTCTTCCAAGCGAGTGGCCTGGGTTCGAGTCCCAGCCGGAGCGAATATCTTCAATGTATATATTTCTTTTCTAATTTGAAAATTCTTTTTTTTTTCAATTTCTTTCCTTTGCAATTATTGATTATTTATGTAGGGAAGAAAATTCTGAGTCAGTTTAATTTTTCGACACGAAGATTTCAAAGTGTTTAAATAAACAATTACCAAGGTGCATTTTTTGTTTTTATTATATTTAAAACTCCCACCGACAGAGCTCCCATAGACTAATGGCTAGAGTGTTAGGCTTCCAAGCGAGTGGCCCTGGGTTCGAGTCCCAGCCTGAACGAAAATCTTCAATGTATACTTTTAGTTTCTAATTTGAAATTTCTTCTTCTTTTTTTTTTAATTTTTCTCTTTTGCGAATATTGATTATTTATGTAGGGAGAAAAATTCTGAGTCAGTTTAATTATTCGACCTGTAAATTTCAAAGTGTTTGAATCAATAATTACCAAGGTGCATTTTTTGATTTTATTATATTTAAGACTTCCATCGACAGAGCTCCGATAGCCTAATGGCTAGACCGTTGGGCTCCTAGCGCGTGGTACTGGGTTCGAGTCCCGGCCGGAAAGGAAATCTTAAATGCAAATATTTTTTTCTAATTTTATAATTCTTTTTTTTTTATTTTTCCCTTTTGCGAAGTCAGTCAGTCAGTCTGACAGTCAATCAGTCAAGCACTCAGTCATTCAGTCTCAGTCAGTCAGTCCAGTCAGTCAGTCACTCAGTCAGTCAGTTAGTCCTTCAGCCAGTCAGTCAAGCAGTCAGTCATTTAGTCTCAGTCAGTCAGTCATTCAGTCAGTCAGTCAGTCAGGCAGTCAGTCAGTCAGTCAGTCGGTCAGTCCTGTGCAGTCAGTTAGTCACTAAAGCAGTCAGTCAGTCTCAGTCAGTCAGTCAGTCAGTCAGTCCAGTCCAGTCTCAGTCAGTCAGTCAGTCAGTCTCGGTCAGTCAGTCAGTCAGTCATTCAGTCAGTCAGTCAGTCAGTCAGGCAGTCAGTCAGTCGGTCAGCCTTATTCAGTCAGTCTGTCAGTCAGTCAGTCAGTCAGCCTTATTCAGTCAGTCTGTCAGTCATCCTTATTCAGTCAGTCTGTCAGTCAGTCAGTCGGTCAGTCCTGTCCAGTCAGTTAGTCAGTCAAGCAGTCAGTCAGGTAGTCAAGCAGTCAGTCAGTCAGTGTCAGTCAGTCATTTAGTCATTCAGTCAGTCAGTGAAATAGCCAGTCAGAGCGTCAAGCAGTCAGTCAGTCAGTCTCAGTCAGTCAGTTAGTCAGTCAGTCAGTCAGTCAGTCAGTCAGTCCAGTCTCAGTCAGTCAGGCAGTTAGTCAGTCAGTCTCGGTCAGTCAGTGAGTCAGTCAGTCAGTATCAGTCAGTCAGTGAGTCAGTCTGTCAGTCAGGCAGTATCAGTCAGGCAGTAAGACTCCGCTCGACAGAACTCCGATAGCCTAATGGCTAGACCGCTGGTCTTCCAAGCGAGTGGCCTGGGTTCGAGTCCCAGCCGGAGCGAATATCTTCAATGTATATATTTCTTTTCTAATTTGAAAATTCTTTTTTTTTTCAATTTCTTTCCTTTGCAATTATTGATTATTTATGTAGGGAAGAAAATTCTGAGTCAGTTTAATTTTTCGACACGAAGATTTCAAAGTGTTTAAATAAACAATTACCAAGGTGCATTTTTTGTTTTTATTATATTTAAAACTCCCACCGACAGAGCTCCCATAGACTAATGGCTAGAGTGTTAGGCTTCCAAGCGAGTGGCCCTGGGTTCGAGTCCCAGCCTGAACGAAAATCTTCAATGTATACTTTTAGTTTCTAATTTGAAATTTCTTCTTCTTTTTTTTTTAATTTTTCTCTTTTGCGAATATTGATTATTTATGTAGGGAGAAAAATTCTGAGTCAGTTTAATTATTCGACCTGTAAATTTCAAAGTGTTTGAATCAATAATTACCAAGGTGCATTTTTTGTTTTTATTATATTTAAGACTTCCATCGACAGAGCTCCGATAGCCTAATGGCTAGACCGTTGGGCTCCTAGCGCGTGGTACTGGGTTCGAGTCCCGGCCGGAAAGGAAATCTTAAATGCAAATATTTTTTTCTAATTTTATAATTCTTTTTTTTTTATTTTTCCCTTTAACGAAGTCAGTCAGTCAGTCTGACAGTCAATCAGTCAAGCACTCAGTCATTCAGTCTCAGTCAGTCAGTCCAGTCAGTCAGTCACTCAGTCAGTCAGTTAGTCCTTCAGCCAGTCAGTCAAGCAGTCAGTCATTTAGTCTCAGTCAGTCAGTCATTCAGTCAGTCAGTCAGTCAGGCAGTCAGTCAGTCAGTCAGTCGGTCAGTCCTGTGCAGTCAGTTAGTCACTAAAGCAGTCAGTCAGTCTCAGTCAGTCAGTCAGTCAGTCAGTCCAGTCCAGTCTCAGTCAGTCATTCAGTCAGTCTCGGTCAGTCAGTCAGTCATTCAGTCAGTCAGTTAGTCAGGCAGTCAGTCAGTCGGTCAGCCTTATTCAGTCAGTCTGTCAGTCAGTCAGTCAGTCAGCCTTATTCAGTCAGTCTGTCAGTCATCCTTATTCAGTCAGTCTGTCAGTCAGTCAGTCGGTCAGTCCTGTCCAGTCAGTTAGTCAGTCAAGCAGTCAGTCAGGTAGTCAAGCAGTCAGTCAGTCAGTGTCAGTCAGTCATTTAGTCATTCAGTCAGTCAGTGAAATAGCCAGTCAGAGCGTCAAGCAGTCAGTCAGTCTCAGTCAGTCAGTTAGTCAGTCAGTCAGTCAGTCAGTCAGTCAGTCCAGTCTCAGTCAGTCAGGCAGTTAGTCAGTCAGTCTCGGTCAGTCAGTGAGTCAGTCAGTCAGTATCAGTCAGTCAGTGAGTCAGTCTGTCAGTCAGGCAGTATCAGTCAGGCAGTAAGACTCCGCTCGACAGAACTCCGATAGCCTAATGGCTAGACCGCTGGTCTTCCAAGCGAGTGGCCTGGGTTCGAGTCCCAGCCGGAGCGAATATCTTCAATGTATATATTTCTTTTCTAATTTGAAAATTCTTTTTTTTTTCAATTTCTTTCCTTTGCAATTATTGATTATTTATGTAGGGAAGAAAATTCTGAGTCAGTTTAATTTTTCGACACAAAGATTTCAAAGTGTTTAAATAAACAATTACCAAGGTGCATTTTTTGTTTTTATTATATTTAAAACTCCCACCGACAGAGCTCCCATAGACTAATGGCTAGAGTGTTAGGCTTCCAAGCGAGTGGCCCTGGGTTCGAGTCCCAGCCTGAACGAAAATCTTCAATGTATACTTTTAGTTTCTAATTTGAAATTTCTTCTTCTTTTTTTTTTAATTTTTCTCTTTTGCGAATATTGATTATTTATGTAGGGAGAAAAATTCTGAGTCAGTTTAATTATTCGACCTGTAAATTTCAAAGTGTTTGAATCAATAATTACCAAGGTGCACTTTTTGTTTTTATTATATTTAAGACTTCCATCGACAGAGCTCCGATAGCCTAATGGCTAGACCGTTGGGCTCCTAGCGCGTGGTACTGGGTTCGAGTCCCGGCCGGAAAGGAAATCTTAAATGCAAATATTTTTTTCTAATTTTATAATTCTTTTTTTTTTATTTTTCCCTTTTGCGAAGTCAGTCAGTCAGTCTGACAGTCAATCAGTCAAGCACTCAGTCATTCAGTCTCAGTCAGTCAGTCCAGTCAGTCAGTCACTCAGTCAGTCAGTTAGTCCTTCAGCCAGTCAGTCAAGCAGTCAGTCATTTAGTCTCAGTCAGTCAGTCATTCAGTCAGTCAGTCAGTCAGGCAGTCAGTCAGTCAGTCAGTCGGTCAGTCCTGTGCAGTCAGTTAGTCACTAAAGCAGTCAGTCAGTCTCAGTCAGTCAGTCAGTCAGTCCAGTCCAGTCTCAGTCAGTCAGTCAGTCAGTCTCGGTCAGTCAGTCAGTCATTCAGTCAGTCAGTCAGTCAGGCAGTCAGTCAGTCGGTCAGCCTTATTCAGTTAGTCTGTCAGTCAGTCAGTCAGTCAGCCTTATTCAGTCAGTCTGTCAGTCATCCTTATTCAGTCAGTCTGTCAGTCAGTCAGTCGGTCAGTCCTGTCCAGTCAGTTAGTCAGTCAAGCAGTCAGTCAGGTAGTCAAGCAGTCAGTCAGTCAGTCAGTGTCAGTCAGTCATTTAGTCATTCAGTCAGTCAGTGAAATAGCCAGTCAGAGCGTCAAGCAGTCAGTCAGTCAGTCTCAGTCAGTCAGTTAGTCAGTCAGTCAGTCAGTCAGTCAGTCAGTCCAGTCTCAGTCAGTCAGGCAGTTAGTCAGTCAGTCTCGGTCAGTCAGTGAGTCAGTCAGTCAGTATCAGTCAGTCAGTGAGTCAGTCTGTCAGTCAGGCAGTATCAGTCAGGCAGTAAGACTCCGCTCGACAGAACTCCGATAGCCTATTGGCTAGACCGCTGGTCTTCCAAGCGAGTGGCCTGGGTTCGAGTCCCAGCCGGAGCGAATATCTTCAATGTATATATTTCTTTTCTAATTTGAAAATTCTTTTTTTTTCAATTTCTTTCCTTTGCAATTATTGATTATTTATGTAGGGAAGAAAATTCTGAGTCAGTTTAATTTTTCGACACGAAGATTTCAAAGTGTTTAAATAAACAATTACCAAGGTGCATTTTTTGTTTTTATTATATTTAAAACTCCCACCGACAGAGCTCCCATAGACTAATGGCTAGAGTGTTAGGCTTCCAAGCGAGTGGCCCTGGGTTCGAGTCCCAGCCTGAACGAAAATCTTCAATGTATACTTTTAGTTTCTAATTTGAAATTTCTTCTTCTTTTTTTTTTAATTTTTCTCTTTTGCGAATATTGATTATTTATGTAGGGAGAAAAATTCTGAGTCAGTTTAATTATTCGACCTGTAAATTTCAAAGTGTTTGAATCAATAATTACCAAGGTGCATTTTTTGTTTTTATTATATTTAAGACTTCCATCGACAGAGCTCCGATAGCCTAATGGCTAGACCGTTGGGCTCCTAGCGCGTGGTACTGGGTTCGAGTCCCGGCCGGAAAGGAAATCTTAAATGCAAATATTTTTTTCTAATTTTATAATTCTTTTTTTTTTATTTTTCCCTTTTGCGAAGTCAGTCAGTCAGTCTGACAGTCAATCAGTCAAGCACTCAGTCATTCAGTCTCAGTCAGTCAGTCCAGTCAGTCAGTCACTCAGTCAGTCAGTTAGTCCTTCAGCCAGTCAGTCAAGCAGTCAGTCATTTAGTCTCAGTCAGTCAGTCATTCAGTCAGTCAGTCAGTCAGGCAGTCAGTCAGTCAGGCAGTCAGTCAGTCAGTCAGTCGGTCAGTCCTGTGCAGTCAGTTAGTCACTAAAGCAGTCAGTCAGTCTCAGTCAGTCAGTCAGTCCAGTCCAGTCTCAGTCAGTCAGTCAGTCAGTCTCGGTCAGTCAGTCAGTCAGTCATTCAGTCAGTCAGTCAGTCAGGCAGTCAGTCAGTCGGTCAGCCTTATTCAGTCAGTCTGTCAGTCAGTCAGTCAGTCAGCCTTATTCAGTCAGTCTGTCAGTCATCCTTATTCAGTCTGTCTGTCAGTCAGTCAGTCGGTCAGTCCTGTCCAGTCAGTTAGTCAGTCAAGCAGTCAGTCAGGTAGTCAAGCAGTCAGTCAGTCAGTGTCAGTCAGTCATTTAGTCATTCAGTCAGTCAGTGAAATAGCCAGTCAGAGCGTCAAGCAGTCAGTCAGTCAGTCTCAGTCAGTCAGTTAGTCAGTCAGTCAGTCAGTCAGTCAGTCAGTCCAGTCTCAGTCAGTCAGGCAGTTAGTCAGTCAGTCTCGGTCAGTCAGTGAGTCAGTCAGTCAGTATCAGTCAGTCAGTGAGTCAGTCTGTCAGTCAGGCAGTATCAGTCAGGCAGTAAGACTCCGCTCGACAGAACTCCGATAGCCTAATGGCTAGACCGCTGGTCTTCCAAGCGAGTGGCCTGGGTTCGAGTCCCAGCCGGAGCGAATATCTTCAATGTATATATTTCTTTTCTAATTTGAAAATTCTTTTTTTTTTCAATTTCTTTCCTTTGCAATTATTGATTATTTATGTAGGGAAGAAAATACTGAGTCAGTTTAATTTTTCGACACGAAGATTTCAAAGTGTTTAAATAAACAATTACTAAGGTGCATTTTTTGTTTTTATTATATTTAAAACTCCCACCGACAGAGCTCCCATAGACTAATGGCTAGAGTGTTAGGCTTCCAAGCGAGTGGCCCTGGGTTCGAGTCCCAGCCTGAACGAAAATCTTCAATGTATACTTTTAGTTTCTAATTTGAAATTTCTTCTTCTTTTTTTTAAATTTTTCTCTTTTGCGAATATTGATTATTTATGTAGGGAGAAAAATTCTGAGTCAGTTTAATTATTCGACCTGTAAATTTCAAAGTGTTTGAATCAATAATTACCAAGGTGCATTTTTTGTTTTTATTATATTTAAGACTTCCATCGACAGAGCTCCGATAGCCTAATAGCTAGACCGTTGGGTTCCTAGCGCGTGGTACTGGGTTCGAGTATCGGCCGGAAAGGAAATCTTAAATGCAAATATTTTTTTCTAATTTTATAATTCTTTTTTTTTTATTTTTCCCTTTTGCGAAGTCAGTCAGTCAGTCTGACAGTCAATCAGTCAAGCACTCAGTCATTCAGTCTCAGTCAGTCAGTCCAGTCAGTCAGTCACTCAGTCAGTCAGTTAGTCCTTCAGCCAGTCAGTCAAGCAGTCAGTCATTTAGTCTCAGTCAGTCAGTCATTCAGTCAGTCAGTCAGTCAGGCAGTCAGTCAGTCAGGCAGTCAGTCAGTCAGTCAGTCGGTCAGTCCTGTGCAGTCAGTTAGTCACTAAAGCAGTCAGTCAGTCTCAGTCAGTCAGTCAGTCCAGTCCAGTCTCAGTCAGTCAGTCAGTCAGTCTCGGTCAGTCAGTCAGTCAGTCATTCAGTCAGTCAGTCAGTCAGGCAGTCAGTCAGTCGGTCAGCCTTATTCAGTCAGTCTGTCAGTCAGTCAGTCAGTCAGCCTTATTCAGTCAGTCTGTCAGTCATCCTTATTCAGTCTGTCTGTCAGTCAGTCAGTCGGTCAGTCCTGTCCAGTCAGTTAGTCAGTCAAGCAGTCAGTCAGGTAGTCAAGCAGTCAGTCAGTCAGTGTCAGTCAGTCATTTAGTCATTCAGTCAGTCAGTGAAATAGCCAGTCAGAGCGTCAAGCAGTCAGTCAGTCAGTCTCAGTCAGTCAGTTAGTCAGTCAGTCAGTCAGTCAGTCAGTCAGTCCAGTCTCAGTCAGTCAGGCAGTTAGTCAGTCAGTCTCGGTCAGTCAGTGAGTCAGTCAGTCAGTATCAGTCAGTCAGTGAGTCAGTCTGTCAGTCAGGCAGTATCAGTCAGGCAGTAAGACTCCGCTCGACAGAACTCCGATAGCCTAATGGCTAGACCGCTGGTCTTCCAAGCGAGTGGCCTGGGTTCGAGTCCCAGCCGGAGCGAATATCTTCAATGTATATATTTCTTTTCTAATTTGAAAATTCTTTTTTTTTTCAATTTCTTTCCTTTGCAATTATTGATTATTTATGTAGGGAAGAAAATACTGAGTCAGTTTAATTTTTCGACACGAAGATTTCAAAGTGTTTAAATAAACAATTACTAAGGTGCATTTTTTGTTTTTATTATATTTAAAACTCCCACCGACAGAGCTCCCATAGACTAATGGCTAGAGTGTTAGGCTTCCAAGCGAGTGGCCCTGGGTTCGAGTCCCAGCCTGAACGAAAATCTTCAATGTATACTTTTAGTTTCTAATTTGAAATTTCTTCTTCTTTTTTTTAAATTTTTCTCTTTTGCGAATATTGATTATTTATGTAGGGAGAAAAATTCTGAGTCAGTTTAATTATTCGACCTGTAAATTTCAAAGTGTTTGAATCAATAATTACCAAGGTGCATTTTTTGTTTTTATTATATTTAAGACTTCCATCGACAGAGCTCCGATAGCCTAATAGCTAGACCGTTGGGTTCCTAGCGCGTGGTACTGGGTTCGAGTATCGGCCGGAAAGGAAATCTTAAATGCAAATATTTTTTTCTAATTTTATAATTCTTTTTTTTTTATTTTTCCCTTTTGCGAAGTCAGTCAGTCAGTCTGACAGTCAATCAGTCAAGCACTCAGTCATTCAGTCTCAGTCAGTCAGTCCAGTCAGTCAGTCACTCAGTCAGTCAGTTAGTCCTTCAGCCAGTCAGTCAAGCAGTCAGTCATTTAGTCTCAGTCAGTCAGTCATTCAGTCAGTCAGTCAGTCAGGCAGTCAGTCAGTCAGTCAGTCGGTCAGTCCTGTGCAGTCAGTTAGTCACTAAAGCAGTCAGTCAGTCTCAGTCAGTCAGTCAGCCTCAGTCAGTCAGTTAGTCAGTCAGTCAGTCAGTCAGTCAGTCAGTCCAGTCTCAGTCAGTCAGGCAGTTAGTCAGTCAGTCTCGGTCAGTCAGTGAGTCAGTCAGTCAGTATCAGTCAGTCAGTGAGTCAGTCTGTCAGTCAGGCAGTATCAGTCAGGCAGTAAGACTCCGCTCGACCGAACTCCGATAGCCTAATGGCTAGACCGCTGGTCTTCCAAGCGAGTGGCCTGGGTTCGAGTCCCAGCCGGAGCGAATATCTTCAATGTATATATTTCTTTTCTAATTTGAAAATTCTTTTTTTTTTCAATTTCTTTCCTTTGCAATTATTGATTATTTATGTAGGGAAGAAAATTCTGAGTCAGTTTAATTTTTCGACACGAAGATTTCAAAGTGTTTAAATAAACAATTACCAAGGTGCATTTTTTGTTTTTATTATATTTAAAACTCCCACCGACAGAGATCCCATAGACTAATGGCTAGAGTGTTAGGCTTCCAAGCGAGTGGCCCTGGGTTCGAGTCCCAGCCTGAACGAAAATCTTCAATGTATACTTTTAGTTTCTAATTTGAAATTTCTTCTTCTTTTTTTTTTAATTTTTCTCTTTTGCGAATATTGATTATTTATGTAGGGAGAAAAATTCTGAGTCAGTTTAATTATTCGACCTGTAAATTTCAAAGTGTTTGAATCAATAATTACCAAGGTGCATTTTTTGATTTTATTATATTTAAGACTTCCATCGACAGAGCTCCGATAGCCTAATGGCTAGACCGTTGGGCTCCTAGCGCGTGGTACTGGGTTCGAGTCCCGGCCGGAAAGGAAATCTTAAATGCAAATATTTTTTTCTAATTTTATAATTCTTTTTTTTTTATTTTTCCCTTTTGCGAAGTCAGTCAGTCAGTCTGACAGTCAATCAGTCAAGCACTCAGTCATTCAGTCTCAGTCAGTCAGTCCAGTCAGTCAGTCACTCAGTCAGTCAGTTAGTCCTTCAGCCAGTCAGTCAAGCAGTCAGTCATTTAGTCTCAGTCAGTCAGTCATTCAGTCAGTCAGTCAGTCAGGCAGTCAGTCAGTCAGTCAGTCGGTCAGTCCTGTGCAGTCAGTTAGTCACTAAAGCAGTCAGTCAGTCTCAGTCAGTCAGTCAGTCAGTCAGTCCAGTCCAGTCTCAGTCAGTCAGTCAGTCAGTCTCGGTCAGTCAGTCAGTCAGTCATTCAGTCAGTCAGTCAGTCTGGCAGTCAGTCAGTCGGTCAGCCTTATTCAGTCAGTCTGTCAGTCAGTCAGTCAGTCAGCCTTATTCAGTCAGTCTGTCAGTCATCCTTATTCAGTCAGTCAGTCAGTCGGTCAGTCCTGTCCAGTCAGTTAGTCAGTCAAGCAGTCAGTCAGGTAGTCAAGCAGTCAGTCAGTCAGTGTCAGTCAGTCATTTAGTCAGTCAGTCATTTAGTCATTCAGTCAGTCAGTGAAATAGCCAGTCAGAGAGTCAAGCAGTCAGTCAGTCAGTCTCCGTCAGTCAGTTAGTCAGTCAGTCAGTCAGTCAGTCAGTCAGTCCAGTCTCAGTCAGTCAGGCAGTTAGTCAGTCAGTCTCGGTCAGTCAGTGAGTCAGTCAGTCAGTATCAGTCAGTCAGTGAGTCAGTCTGTCAGTCAGGCAGTATCAGTCAGGCAGTAAGACTCCGCTCGACAGAACTCCGATAGCCTAATGGCTAGACCGCTGGTCTTCCAAGCGAGTGGCCTGGGTTCGAGTCCCAGCCGGAGCGAATATCTTCAATGTATATATTTCTTTTCTAATTTGAAAATTCTTTTTTTTTTCAATTTCTTTCCTTTGCAATTATTGATTATTTATGTAGGGAAGAAAATTCTGAGTCAGTTTAATTTTTCGACACGAAGATTTCAAAGTGTTTAAATAAACAATTACCAAGGTGCATTTTTTGTTTTTATTATATTTAAAACTCCCACCGACAGAGCTCCCATAGACTAATGGCTAGAGTGTTAGGCTTCCAAGCGAGTGGCCCTGGGTTCGAGTCCCAGCCTGAACGAAAATCTTCAATGTATACTTTTAGTTTCTAATTTGAAATTTCTTCTTCTTTTTTTTTAATTTTTCTCTTTTGCGAATATTTATTATTTATGTAGGGAGAAAAATTCTGAGTCAGTTTAATTATTCGACCTGTAAATTTCAAAGTGTTTGAATCAATAATTACCAAGGTGCATTTTTTGTTTTTATTATATTTAAGACTTCCATCGACAGAGCTCCGATAGCCTAATGGCTAGACCGTTGTTCTCCTAGCGCGTGGTACTGGGTTCGAGTCCCGGCCGGAAAGGAAATCTTAAATGCAAATATTTTTTTCTAATTTTATAATTCTTTTTTTTTTTATTTTTCCCTTTTGCGAAGTCAGTCAGTCAGTCTGACAGTCAATCAGTCAAGCACTCAGTCATTCAGTCTCAGTCAGTCAGTCCAGTCAGTCAGTCACTCAGTCAGTCAGTTAGTCCTTCAGCCAGTCAGTCAAGCAGTCAGTCATTTAGTCTCAGTCAGTCAGTCATTCAGTCAGTCAGTCAGTCAGGCAGTCAGTCAGTCAGTCAGTCGGTCAGTCCTGTGCAGTCAGTTAGTCACTAAAGCAGTCAGTCAGTCTCAGTCAGTCAGTCAGTCAGTCAGTCCAGTCCAGTCTCAGTCAGTCAGTCAGTCAGTCTCGGTCAGTCAGTCAGTCAGTCATTCAGTCAGTCAGTCAGTCAGGCAGTCAGTCAGTCGGTCAGCCTTATTCAGTCAGTCTGTCAGTCAGTCAGTCAGTCAGCCTCATTCAGTCAGTCTGTCAGTCATCCTTATTCAGTCAGTCTGTCAGTCAGTCGGTCAGTCCTGTCCAGTCAGTTAGTCAGTCAAGCAGTCAGTCAGGTAGTCAAGCAGTCAGTCAGTCAGTGTCAGTCAGTCATTTAGTCATTCAGTCAGTCAGTGAAATAGCCAGTCAGAGAGTCAAGCAGTCAGTCAGTCAGTCTCAGTCAGTCAGTTAGTCAGTCAGTCAGTCAGTCAGTCAGTCAGTCCAGTCTCAGTCAGTCAGGCAGTTAGTCAGTCAGTCTCGGTCAGTCAGTGAGTCAGTCAGTCAGTATCAGTCAGTCAGTGAGTCAGTCTGTCAGTCAGGCAGTATCAGTCAGGCAGTAAGACTCCGCTCGACAGAACTCCGATAGCCTAATGGCTAGACCGCTGGTCTTCCAAGCGAGTGGCCTGGGTTCGAGTCCCAGCCGGAGCGAATATCTTCAATGTATATATTTCTTTTATAATTTGAAAATTCTTTTTTTTTTCAATTTCTTTCCTTTGCAATTATTGATTATTTATGTAGGGAAGAAAATTCTGAGTCAGTTTAATTTTTCGACACGAAGATTTCAAAGTGTTTAAATAAACAATTACCAAGGTGCATTTTTTGTTTTTATTATATTTAAAACTCCCACCGACAGAGCTCCCATAGACTAATGGCTAGAGTGTTAGGCTTCCAAGCGAGTGGCCCTGCGTTCGAGTCCCAGCCTGAACGAAAATCTTCAATGTATACTTTTAGTTTCTAATTTGAAATTCCTTCTTCTTTTTTTTTTAATTTTTCTCTTTTGCGAATATTGATTATTTATGTAGGGAGAAATATTCTGAGTCAGTTTAATTATTCGACCTGTAAATTTCAAAGTGTTTGAATCAATAATTACCAAGGTGCATTTTTTGTTTTTATTATATTTAAGACTTCCATCGACAGAGCTCCGATAGCCTAATGGCTAGACCGTTGGGTTCCTAGCGCGTGGTACTGGGTTCGAGTCCCGGCCGGAAAGGAAATCTTAAATGCAAATATTTTTTTCTAATTTTATAATTCTTTTTTTTTATTTTTCCCTTTTTCGAAGTCAGTCAGTCAGTCTGACAGTCAATCAGTCAAGCACTCAGTCATTCAGTCTCAGTCAGTCAGTCCAGTCAGTCAGTCACTCAGTCAGTCAGTTAGTCCTTCAGCCAGTCAGTCAAGCAGTCAGTCATTTAGTCTCAGTCAGTCAGTCATTCAGTCAGTCAGTCAGTCAGGCAGTCAGTCAGTCAGTCAGTCGGTCAGTCCTGTGCAGTCAGTTAGTCACTAAAGCAGTCAGTCAGTCTCAGTCAGTCAGTCAGTCAGTCAGTCCAGTCCAGTCTCAGTCAGTCAGTCAGTCAGTCTCGGTCAGTCAGTCAGTCAGTCATTCAGTCAGTCAGTCAGTCAGTCAGGCAGTCAGTCAGTCGGTCAGCCTTATTCAGTCAGTCTGTCAGTCAGTCAGCCTTATTCAGTCAGTCTGTCAGTCATCCTTATTCAGTCAGTCTGTCAGTCAGTCAGTCGGTCAGTCCTGTCCAGTCAGTTAGTCAGTCAAGCAGTCAGTCAGGTAGTCAAGCAGTCAGTGTCAGTCAGTCACTTAGTCATTCAGTCAGTCAGTGAAATAGCCAGTCAGAGAGTCAAGCAGTCAGTCAGTCAGTCTCAGTCAGTCAGTTAGTCAGTCAGTCAGTCAGTCAGTCAGTCAGTCAGTCCAGTCTCAGTCAGTCAGGCAGTTAGTCAGTCAGTCTCGGTCAGTCAGTGAGTCAGTCAGTCAGTATCAGTCAGTCAGTGAGTCAGTCTGTCAGTCAGGCAGTATCAGTCAGGCAGTAAGACTCCGCTCGACAGAACTCCGATAGCCTAATGGCTAGACCGCTGGTCTTCCAAGCGAGTGGCCTGGGTTCGAGTCCCAGCCGGAGCGAATATCTTCAATGTATATATTTCTTTTCTAATGTGAAAATTCTTTTTTTTTTTCAATTTCTTTCCTTTGCAATTATTGATTATTTATGTAGGGAAGAAAATTCTGAGTCAGTTTAATTTTTCGACACAAAGATTTCAAAGTGTTTAAATAAACAATTACCAAGGTGCATTTTTTGTTTTTATTATATTTAAAACTCCCACCGACAGAGCTCCCATAGACTAATGGCTAGAGTGTTAGGCTTCCAAGCGAGTGGCCCTGGGTTCGAGTCCCAGCCTGAACGAAAATCTTCAATGTATACTTTTAGTTTCTAATTTGAAATTTCTTCTTCTTTTTTTTTTTAATTTTTCTCTTTTGCGAATATTGATTATTTATGTAGGGAGTAAAATTCTGAGTCAGTTTAATTATTCGACCTGTAAATTTGAAAGTGTTTGAATCAATAATTACCAAGGTGCATTTTTTGTTTTTATTATATTTAAGACTTCCATCGACAGAGCTCCGATAGCCTAATGGATAGACCGTTGGGTTCCTAGCGCGTGGTACTGGGTTCGAGTCCCGGCCGGAAAGGAAATCTTAAATGCAAATATTTTTTTCTAATTTTATAATTCTTTTTTTTTTATTTTTCCCTTTTGCGAAGTCAGTCAGTCAGTCTGACAGTCAATCAGTCAAGCACTCAGTCATTCAGTCTCAGTCAGTCAGTCCAGTCAGTCAGTCACTCAGTCAGTCAGTTAGTCCTTCAGCCAGTCAGTCAAGCAGTCAGTCATTTAGTCTCAGTCAGTCAGTCATTCAGTCAGTCAGTCAGTCAGGCAGTCAGTCAGTCAGTCAGTCGGTCAGTCCTGTGCAGTCAGTTAGTCACTAAAGCAGTCAGTCAGTCTCAGTCAGTCAGTCAGTCAGTCAGTCCAGTCCAGTCTCAGTCAGTCAGTCAGTCAGTCTCGGTCAGTCAGTCAGTCAGTCATTCAGTCAGTCAGTCAGTCAGGCAGTCAGTCAGTCGGTCAGCCTTATTCAGTCAGTCTGTCAGTCAGTCAGTCAGTCAGCCTTATTCAGTCAGTCTGTCAGTCATCCTTATTCAGTCAGTCTGTCAGTCAGTCAGTCGGTCAGTCCTGTCCAGTCAGTTAGTCAGTCAAGCAGTCAGTCAGGTAGTCAAGCAGTCAGTCAGTCAGTGTCAGTCAGTCATTTAGTCATTCAGTCAGTCAGTGAAATAGCCAGTCAGAGAGTCAAGCAGTCAGTCAGTCAGTCTCAGTCAGTCAGTTAGTCAGTCAGTCAGTCAGTCAGCCAGTCAGTCCAGTCTCAGTCAGTCAGGCAGTTAGTCAGTCAGTCTCGGTCAGTCAGTGAGTCAGTCAGTCAGTATCAGTCAGTCAGTGAGTCAGTCTGTCAGTCAGGCAGTATCAGTCAGGCAGTAAGACTCCGCTCGACAGAACTCCGATAGCCTAATGGCTAGACCGCTGGTCTTCCAAGCGAGTGGCCTGGGTTCGAGTCCCAGCCGGAGCGAATATCTTCAATGTATATATTTCTTTTCTAATTTGAAAATTCTTTTTTTTTTCAATTTCTTTCCTTTGCAATTATTGATTATTTATGTAGGGAAGAAAATTCTGAGTCAGTTTAATTTTTCGACACGAAGATTTCAAAGTGTTTAAATAAACAATTACCAAGGTGCATTTTTTGTTTTTATTATATTTAAAACTCCCACCGACAGAGCTCCCATAGACTAATGGCTAGAGTGTTAGGCTTCCAAGCGAGTGGCCCTGGGTTCGAGTCCCAGCCTGAACGAAAATCTTCAATGTATACTTTTAGTTTCTAATTTGAAATTCCTTCTTCTTTTTTTTTTAATTTTTCTCTTTTGCGAATATTGATTATTTATGTAGGGAGAAAAATTCTGAGTCAGTTTAATTATTCGACCTGTAAATTTCAAAGTGTTTGAATCAATAATTACCAAGGTGCATTTTTTGTTTTTATTATATTTAAGACTTCCATCGACAGAGCTCCGATAGCCTAATGGCTAGACCGTTGGGTTCCTAGCGCGTGGTACTGGGTTCGAGTCCCGGCCGGAAAGGAAATCTTAAATGCAAATATTTTTTTCTAATTTTATAATTCTTTTTTTTTTATTTTTCCCTTTTGCGAAGTCAGTCAGTCAGTCTGACAGTCAATCAGTCAAGCACTCAGTCATTCAGTCTCAGTCAGTCAGTCCAGTCAGTCAGTCACTCAGTCAGTCAGTTAGTCCTTCAGCCAGTCAGTCAAGCAGTCAGTCATTTAGTCTCAGTCAGTCAGTCATTCAGTCAGTCAGTCAGTCAGGCAGTCAGTCAGTCAGTCAGTCGGTCAGTCCTGTGCAGTCAGTTAGTCACTAAAGCAGTCAGTCAGTCTCAGTCAGTCAGTCAGTCAGTCAGTCCAGTCCAGTCTCAGTCAGTCAGTCAGTCAGTCATTCAGTCAGTCAGTCAGTCAGTCAGGCAGTCAGTCAGTCGGTCAGCCTTATTCAGTCAGTCTGTCAGTCAGTCTGTCAGTCAGTCAGTCAGTCAGCCTTATTCAGTCAGTCTGTCAGTCATCCTTATTCAGTCAGTCTGTCAGTCAGTCAGTCGGTCAGTCCTGTCCAGTCAGTTAGTCAAGCAGTCAGTCAGGTAGTCAAGCAGTCAGTCAGTCAGTGTCAGTCAGTCATTTAGTCATTCAGTCAGTCAGTGAAATAGCCAGTCAGAGCGTCAAGCAGTCAGTCAGTCAGTCTCAGTCAGTCAGTTAGTCAGTCAGTCAGTCAGTCAGTCAGTCAGTCCAGTCTCAGTCAGTCAGGCAGTTAGTCAGTCAGTCTCGGTCAGTCAGTGAGTCAGTCAGTCAGTATCAGTCAGTCAGTGAGTCAGTCTGTCAGTCAGGCAGTATCAGTCAGGCAGTAAGACTCCGCACGACAGAACTCCGATAGCCTAATGGCTAGACCGCTGGTCTTCCAAGCGAGTGGCCTGGGTTCGAGTCCCAGCCGGAGCGAATATCTTCAATGTATATATTTCTTTTCTAATTTGAAAATTCTTTTTTTTTCAATTTCTTTCCTTTGCAATTATTGATTATTTATGTAGGGAAGAAAATTCTGAGTCAGTTTAATTTTTCAACACGAAGATTTCAAAGTGTTTAAATAAACAATTACCAAGGTGCATTTTTTGTTTTTATTATATTTAAAACTCCCACCGACAGAGCTCCCATAGACTAATGGCTAGAGTGTTAGGCTTCCAAGCGAGTGGCCCTGGGTTCGAGTCCCAGCCTGAACGAAAATCTTCAATGTATACTTTTAGTTTCTAATTTGAAATTTCTTCTTCTTTTTTTTTTAATTTTTCTCTTTTGCGAATATTGATTATTTATGTAGGGAGAAAAATTTTGAGTCAGTTTAATTATTCGACCTGTAAATTTCAAAGTGTTTGAATCAATAATTACCAAGGTGCATTTTTTGTTTTTATTATATTTAAGACTTCCATCGACAGAGCTCCGATAGCCTAATGGCTAGACCGTTGGGCTCCTAGCGCGTGGTACTGGGTTCGAATCCCGGCCGGAAAGGAAATCTAAAATGCAAATATTTTTTTCTAATTTTATAATTCTTTTTTTTTTTATTTTTCCCTTTTGCGAAGTCAGTCAGTCAGTCTGACAGTCAATCAGTCAAGCACTCAGTCATTCAGTCTCAGTCAGTCAGTCCAGTCAGTCAGTCACTCAGTCAGTCAGTTAGTCCTTCAGCCAGTCAGTCAAGCAGTCAGTCATTTAGTCTCAGTCAGTCAGTCATTCAGTCAGTCAGTCAGTCAGGCAGTCTGTCAGTCAGTCAGTCGGTCAGTCCTGTGCAGTCAGTTAGTCACTAAAGCAGTCAGTCAGTCTCAGTCAGTCAGTCAGTCAGTCAGTCCAGTCCAGTCTCAGTCAGTCAGTCAGTCTCGGTCAGTCAGTCAGTCATTCAGTCAGTCAGTCAGTCAGGCAGTCAGTCAGTCGGTCAGCCTTATTCAGTCAGTCTGTCAGTCAGTCAGTCAGTCAGCCTTATTCAGTCAGTCTGTCAGTCATCCTTATTCAGTCAGTCTGTCAGTCAGTCAGTCGGTCAGTCCTGTCCAGTCAGTTAGTCAGTCAAGCAGTCAGTCAGGTAGTCAAGCAGTCAGTCAGTCAGTGTCAGTCAGTCATTTAGTCATTCAGTCAGTCAGTGAAATAGCCAGTCAGAGCGTCAAGCAGTCAGTCAGTCAGTCTCAGTCAGTCAGTTAGTCAGTCAGTCAGTCAGTCAGTCAGTCAGTCCAGTCTCAGTCAGTCAGGCAGTTAGTCAGTCAGTCTCGGTCAGTCAGTGAGTCAGTCAGTCAGTATCAGTCAGTCAGTGAGTCAGTCTGTCAGTCAGGCAGTATCAGTCAGGCAGTAAGACTCCGCTCGACAGAACTCCGATAGCCTAATGGCTAGACCGCTGGTCTTCCAAGCGAGTGGCCTGGGTTCGAGTCCCAGCCGGAGCGAATATCTTCAATGTATATATTTCTTTTCTAATTTGAAAATTCTTTTTTTTTCAATTTCTTTCCTTTGCAATTATTGATTATTTATGTAGGGAAGAAAATTCTGAGTCAGTTTAATTTTTCGACACGAAGATTTCAAAGTGTTTAAATAAACAATTACCAAGGTGCATTTTTTGTTTTTATTATATTTAAAACTCCCACCGCCAGAGCTCCCATAGACTAATGGCTAGAGTGTTAGGCTTCCAAGCGAGTGGCCCTGGGTTCGAGTCCCAGCCTGAACGAAAATCTTCAATGTACACTTTTAGTTTCTAATTTGAAATTTCTTCTTCTTTTTTTTTAATTTTTCTCTTTTGCGAATATTGATTATTTATGTAGGGAGAAAAATTCTGAGTCAGTTTAATTTTTCGACACGAAGATTTCAAAGTGTTTAAATAAACAATTACCAAGGTGCATTTTTTGTTTTTATTATATTTAAAACTCCCACCGACAGAGCTCCCATAGACTAATGGCTAGAGTGTTAGGCTTCCAAGCGAGTGGCCCTGGGTTCGAGTCCCAGCCTGAACGAAAATCTTCAATGTATACTTTTAGTTTCTAATTTGAAATTTCTTCTTCTTTTTTTTTTTAATTTTTCTCTTTTGCGAATATTGATTATTTATGTAGGGAGTAAAATTCTGAGTCAGTTTAATTATTCGACCCGTAAATTTCAAGTGTTTGAATCAATAATTACCAAGGTGCATTTTTTGTTTTTATTATATTTAAGACTTCCATCGACAGAGCTCCGATAGCCTAATGGATAGACCGTTGGGTTCCTAGCGCGTGGTACTGGGTTCGAGTCCCGGCCGGAAAGGAAATCTTAAATGCAAATATTTTTTTCTAATTTTATAATTCTTTTTTTTTTATTTTTCCCTTTTGCGAAGTCAGTCAGTCAGTCTGACAGTCAATCAGTCAAGCACTCAGTCATTCAGTCTCAGTCAGTCAGTCCAGTCAGTCAGTCACTCAGTCAGTCAGTTAGTCCTTCAGCCAGTCAGTCAAGCAGTCAGTCATTTAGTCTCAGTCAGTCAGTCATTCAGTCAGTCAGTCAGTCAGGCAGTCAGTCAGTCAGTCAGTCGGTCAGTCCTGTGCAGTCAGTTAGTCACTAAAGCAGTCAGTCAGTCTCAGTCAGTCAGTCAGTCAGTCAGTCCAGTCCAGTCTCAGTCAGTCAGTCAGTCAGTCTCGGTCAGTCAGTCAGTCAGTCAGTCAGTCAGTCAGTCAGTCAGGCAGTCAGTCAGTCGGTCAGCCTTATTCAGTCAGTCTGTCAGTCAGTCATTCAGTCAGCCTTATTCAGTCAGTCTGTCAGTCATCCTTATTCAGTCAGTCTGTCAGTCAGTCAGTCGGTCAGTCCTGTCCAGTCAGTTAGTCAGTCAAGCAGTCAGTCAGG